>NW_020956292.1:293036-401316 GCF_003031625.1 Empidonax traillii | reverse complement strand
CTCAGGTTCCCTGCCATTCGAACAAAATCCTTGTCTAAGCTCTCCTTGCATTTTTCCAAGAGCTGAAGTTTCTGGATCCAAACATGTCTTTTTTCTCTTAGCTCTTGCTTGAGAACCTGTGGGATTTTGAGACAAGAATTGCCATGTGGTAGGAGGAGGAAGAGAGACAGGGAGTCAACCAGAGCCTCAATTCACATGATGAGAATTGATTTCCCTGCTCCACCACTTGCTATCCTCACCTACATCCAACACTATTTAGTGTTGATTAAAGAAAGTAAAGAAAAAACTCTACCACAAGGGGCCCAGATACAGCAACAAAAAATTCCCCCCTTGTATTTCATAAGAGGAAGTTTTAATAATGACCACCTTGCAGGAAGCCCTAAAAATGATATTTAGACTTCTGTGATGCTTTCCTTGAAGTACAGCTAAGTCCACTGGTAAAAACTTGGGCTTGTTATTACAGTCAAATAAATAAAATACCCCAATAAATCCTTATTTCAGTTAGTCATGCACGCCTAGCAGATGATCTGCCCAAGGGATGACCCCTGTGACAAAGGCTTTCAGTTTTACCTCTGGTTTGTAGGAAGAAAAGGGGAAAAATCAGGTTCTAGGTAGCATTGCATCCTTTATTTCTCTGAACAGTGACTTGCAGTGTAAAGTAGTGGGAAAGAGCACTGGATTCCTCTCCCTCTGACCTTGCTCAACTGAACACATGAAATAGTGTCCTCAGCTTTTACAGAATGCCTACTGGGAGTCAAACAGGGGTCAGGAAAGAATGAGGCTTATGTTTCTGGGCTTTCACATCAGTTCTAAGGGGAAAACACCAATCCTCCAAGCATGGGCCACCTTATCTGCTTGCAAGTCAGAGTCAGATGTTGTTCATGAGCTTCAAACAAAAAAAAAAACCCACAGCATGTCAAGTGAAAAAAAACCCAACAAAACCAAACCACCAGCCTGAGCAGTTTTTGCTGATAAGTTTTCTGGGATGACATGGGATGTGAACCATGTGCAAGTGCCCACATCCTGAAGATCAGCTTCTCAGCCAAGGCAGGCAGCACTAACTCTTAGAAACGACACGGTTTTGACACACAAGTGGTACAAGCTTATCAGGGCACATGTGCCACTCTTATCTCCCAGTAGAGAGAAGGGTGAAGAAGATTTTGCTGGCACTATCTATCTATACACTTAAATAGATGTATGTATCCACAAAACCAGGAGCCCACTTAAAATCTACTTTATGTGTAATAACCTTTAAAATATACACGAAAACACCAAAGCCCAGCAAAACGTGTCCATGACATGTTTCCCAGGGAATGGTGGGGAAGTGTTCAGGCTTCAAGTGATGGTCCGTGGTCCAAGATTTAATTAATTTGTCAACAAAAGCTTTCACTAAGGCTGGAAGAAGCTACTTTGAACCTCTCTCATTTTTTGAGCCTACCTTTGTTCAGCTCCATGCACCAAATTTCCCACATATCTGGCTTGTTCTGGCTAGAAGAAGATAATATGCTTGACCATTTCCTGACTGGAAGTCACACTGGACCTTCTTATTCCTCCTTAATCCTCTGGTAGCTTATTTTCCAAATGCATCACTCTAAGAGCCAGAATAGGCTTTATCTGCCATGTATCAACTCCAACCCCCACACCTAAAGTTTTTAGCTTCACATGTTCAACAGGAATACGATCCCAATGTAATTTTAAAAAGCATTTTCCAGCTCTGACAGCTTTGAAGGAGAAAGTTTTTAGTCGAGATCAAAAAGCTACAGCAATTCAGGAGCCAGCAGCTTCCCAGAGCCCACCTAAAGTCCCATCAGAGTGAAGAGGCCTAGACGCCTATACTTCCTCTAAGAGGAAAAAGTTTTCAGGATTTACTTAAAAAAGAAAGAAAAATTAAAAACAAACCAACAAATAAACTGGCTCCAGGACTGGATGGCTCCCAATGATTGCTCCAGCCTGCCCAAGAAAGGTGAAGAGGGCCAGCTACAACATTTTGCAGCACTAGCAGGAAAGAAGGGTGGTTTTCTGCTTAAAAGAATTAATTTCAAGCAGCACATACCATGGTGTTACACCTGCTGTTACCCACGTGAGATGAATTGAGGGGTTTTGCTTCTATTAAGAAGCTGAAAGGTAGCATTAATATACAGAGTTTTCTGTAGCAGTGTTCTTAATAAGAGACTGGTATCAAGGAGAGGGTCGGAGAAAAATCTACATCCAAAAAAATAAAAATTTCAGAAGCTGTGCTGTCACAGGGGAGGGAAGAGGAAACAAGAGCAACAGAGTTTGAGTCCACAGGCACCTGCTACCACATGGGGAAGACATTTTTGCCAGTTAGCTTGAGCAAAAGTCTTTACTTGCCTCACAAGAGGTGTGAGGAGTAGGAGAAGCACATTATGCAAGAATAAGTTGTAAAACGTGGTTTTGTTGAAACTCTTCCTGTGGAGCATGTCCAGCAAAAGCAGAACTCATCACCTTTCAAAACAAAGTAAACCCTATGAAGGTTTCAGTTTGGAAAGCTGGTTATAAAAATTATATCCCTGCTCTTCTTGTACCATCCAGAACCACAGTCTAATTCAGAGCACAGGGTGAGATGGGTTTGAGGCACACAGAAAAGATGGAGAGAAGAGATCTCACACGGCCATCTGACCTCATTTTCCTCTTCAACCTGCCCTTTCCTTCAAGCACAGCTTTAACAAAGGGAGCTCCTCCATAAGACAAGTCAGGAAGAGCACGATGTGCAAGTGAAGAGCATCCACCCCGTTCCTCCTCAAAACCAAAAGTAACAGATGCTATTCCTCCCCATACAGGCTATGATCTCAAGTAATTAGTACACAGAACATGCAGCAATAAGATACCCACCTTCAGTTATTGCCCAGCCCCCTGTTTCACTAAATATCTCCAGACAAACAGTTACTTACCACAAGTTTTCTTTCCCAGGTTTGTTGTGTGTCCCCCTCAGGATCTTTTACCCACTGCAATGAAGCCATGACAAGCTCCTCCACTTCAGAGGCTTCCTCTTGCTAAAAGAGAAAATCAAACCCAAAACAACAACAACAATCACCACCACCCAAAACCCTGGCATTTTTAATGCTGCCCAGACTCACCCAGGCTACAAGTTCCAGTGTCAGAGTAGGTACCAAGTGATGTTGTTAAATGATGCCCCCCCTTCCCCCCACACCCTCAAAGAAACCATTCTTATTTTTTGAGAAGGTGCAAGCGCAATCTGATTATCAGTGCTTGGAGAATTAAAAGGCTGACAAGAAGACCACATCCTCAGGCACATCAGCTCTGCCACTGACCAGGTTTTGCATGAGGGTCTTGAATTTCTCTCCCCCGTATTCGGGCCCCTGAAGTAAAAGCAGCACTTCACGGTCCAGTGTTTCATCCAGGGTCGTCCATTCAGTCCTGATCATCTTTGAAGAGATGGAAGAGCCAGCTGGTTTATTTTGACATCTCCTTGTTGCAAACCAGCATTCAGTGACATTTAGACTTTTCCTAAAGTATTTCCTGCACTGTATTTACCAGAAGGTCAGAGCTACCAAAACCTGAAAAGCTTGTAAAAAGCTTTTCAAAACAATCACGTCATGGGGAATTTAAAATAAATAAATAAATAAATAAAATTTTAAAAAGCCAGCCAACCAAGCTGCTGAGTGACCCAGTGTAAATATTCATGTCAGGGTAGGCAAGGGGGAGTCAGTAATTAGTTATCTTTATTCAGAAGGGGCTCTACCAAGTGATGAATAAGCAGAGCCCTTACTTGCTTTACAGGTGGAATCATGTCTCATCCTGGCATTAGAGAGGTCAACACTGACTCACTGTGGCCCTGGGGAGCTGCAACATGGGACAACACCTGAACTTTTGAAACAATGCTGCCTAGCCAAGCACAACTCTCCTTCTTGGGCCTGTGGTTTTCGTCCATTATTAGATTTTTTTTCTTGTTGTTGTTGTTTGAAAACTCACCCTGTACAAAAATAAGCAGCTACCAGGTGAAGTCTCACAAGAAAAATTAACTCAGTAGCATATATTTGCTATCAGCTGACAACAATCTCTAATAATCATTAAGCTAGCTTTGAAATGTTTGATTTAATAACTCGTGCTCTGTACAAGTAGCTATAACTAGTCATGCTGTAGTAGATAATTCTGATTAAAGTCCTTTAGTCCAATCATTACTGTCAATTTAAAGAAATAATTTACTTCATTCATTTAAATGTGTTTGGCTTGCCATCCTTAGCCCCATGGGGCAGAGTTGTACAGGTGTAATCGAGCCTTTATACAAACTTCTGGACATAAACTGTTGGCCAAGCCTGGGAGCAGGACTGGATCTGGCTGCACCTGGATCCAACCTCCTCTTTAAGAAGCAATTTGGAAAGCCAGGGAGTCCTTTCTGCACCTTGTGACTCAACAGGGGGGTGTCTCTGATAAACCTTGTCCAAAGCTTCCATTCTGCCCTCCACAAGGAGGTACATGGAATTTGGGTTTTTTTCCAGTAGCTCTCCATTGGAGCACTGGAAAGCTGCAAGAACAGTAAGTTAAAGACCAAACTTCCAGTGTTTTGTCAAGTGTGCCTGATCGAAACCAGAGCTCCCAGAAGTCACTAAACCACCTACAACTTCCAACCAACTGGCTCAGCTGCAATACTATTATTAAATATATCGAAATATATTTGTATACTTCTATCTTCTCCTATCAGCCTGTTCTTCTGCCAGCTAAATGCATGAACTTAGCTCTTCCAGATTTACTTTCTTAGATCTACGAGTGTTTTGTTTGCTTTCCTCTGGACTTTCTCCAGAGTTCTCAGGACAACACTGTGACCTTCACATTCATTCTCTGCCTGCGTGATGGGATTAATGGCTCCAAATTCCAAGGTTATCTAATCATCTGCAGGGAACGAGCTTTGTTCTGCCTCTGCTGATGCAAGGCAACAGGGAAGGGGTTCATTAAAGACTGAATTCATACCTCAGAGGACTGGGCAAGTTCCAGCTCACAGTGCAGCGAATTCATCCCTTCAGGAACATTACTGTTATATTTGCACAGCAAGGGGAAACACAACCCATTTCTAGTGGAAGAAGGAAAAAAATTAGGTGTCAGTCCTTCCTGACTTTGGACAAACTGCATTTCCTGGGGCTTGCTCACAACACTCACGAGATCAGCTCTTGCTGCATGTGTTGCATGTTCTCCAGTAGCTTCGTTTTTTCTGCCCTCAGCGTCTAAAACACACGTGGGATTTGGTCAGAGGCTCAGTTTGCCAGGCAGAATGAACACAGGATATCCAAGCTTTCCCCTCACACAGGCAAAAACTAAGCCCAGTCCCATACCTCTATTATTGAGGAACACTCCACAATGGTTAACTTCAGTTCCTTGATGTCCTGCTCCTTCTGCGGAGATTGGGGAGGAAAAGAACAAAAATAAAACTTACTATATTCAATCCTCCATCCCAGCAGCAATCTGTAGGATTTAGGTTTGAGCAGCAACCTAATTATATATCATAAAAATAATTGCACATGTAAAAGAATACAGTCATATTAACAGAATACCTGGCATATTAATAACAGAAAACACTCAGATGACCTTTTCTACCTAACTTCTGAAATTAAGGAGGCAAACACTCTTTCCAGCTGCTGTACTTTAATTTATTCCTCACCTGGTTTCAGTATCAGCGTATTAAACTGCACAGAAGCACCCTAGTTTTAGCTGAAAACAAGGATTATATTATGCCTGGCACGGGTTTAGATCCCAGCTGACCTTTAAAACAAGTTGCCATGTTCTGAGTTAACTCTCATTACTTTTCATGACGAGCGTAGCACTCTGTAGATTAAACATCCCCTTATAGAATCAGCCCTTCAGTCTTGGCAGAGAAAAGTGATAAAAATGTTAAAGAGTTATTAAATATTAAAAAAAAAAAAAAAAAGAAAGGAAATAAGTGTTTTTCTGTCTTCACATACTTTCTACAGGCCTGGAAGAGAAAAGTTGCCATAATAATTTCTAATGACCGTCAATCCTATCCAATCTACCCTCAGACAGAGGGCCTTCAAAAGGATTGTTTTTAGCTTACAGGTAAACCTTTATCCCACACATCATAATGACAACAAGCAAAGTCAGTTTTCCACACCAGTTTCTTGAAAAATTATACAAACCGGTCATATTTATCAACATGAACTCTGACAGTCTACTTTCAAATTTCCCATTTAGTCCATAGACTAAAAGAGTCTTGCTAAAATAAAACGATACTACAGAGCTCACAAAAGCTCTGAATCATTCAAGGATGAGAAAGAGAAAGGTACTTTTTAAAAAAGAATAAATTTGTGCCCTCAAGATACTTCTGGGGGAGAAAAAAATAAATAACCAACCAAACCAAAATTATTAAAACACTCAGCTACAAAGCTATCAGCTACACCACTTTTTTACTATTTGAACTCAGCTGCACTCCCTTTTGCAGACAGGGAGTTAAATATTTTATCAGGTGATTTAAAACACGTTCTGCTAAATAGAAACTGCCTTGGCCTAGAAGGCAATTTGCATAATTCATTAATCCAGAGAATGCCAACACCCTTGTGTAGTCTTATGTCTTCTTTTTCCAATGCAGAACACAAGTTTAAAGACCTCAGAAATGCTCACTCTTCAGCAAAGCCTGGATGGTTACACCTTAGTAATGAAAGGACAAATTTGCTTTTGCACTGGGCTCCAAAACAACATTTCTAGTTTGACACAAAAATTTAATTTCAGTAAGAGACATGAAGGAAAGGACCTTCTGCAGGTACATTCTTTTAGCAACTGTTGAAGGAAGCAGCCTTTAGAAGTTTCTGTACGTTTTTTCCTGAAGTTTGCAAGTTTGTTTAAATGTCATTTTTTTTTACCTTTTTTTTTTTTTTTTTTTTTTTTTTTTTTTTTTTTTTTTTTTTTTTTTTTTTTTTTTTTTTTTTTTTTTTTTTTTTTTTAATAAAAGCAAAATTCTAAAACCTTTAACTATGCTGGCTCATAACCAGGTCCTAAAGCAGAGCTCGCCTACTTCGAAGCCATTTATAGGATCAGGTTCTGCAGTGTGTGAAGAGTAGAAATAAAAGTGCCACAGTGAATACTATTGCCTTGCCTTTTTACAAATCATCCCATAGAGCAGCAAGCTGGGATAGGGAAGGTTCCCTGCCCATGGCAGGGGGTTGGAAGGAGATGGTCTCCAGGTCCTTCCAACTCGAACCATTTTGGAACTCTGTGATTTTTAGACAAGACAGTAACAAAGGAAAAGCTACTGACCTGGACCAAGCTTGCCTCTTTATTCACCACAGTGCTTTCGTAGAGATTTACTTGGATCTAAAGAATGAAAAGATCAGAAGTAATTCCAGTCATCAGCATGGATTATGTAATACAATTCTCTTCCTATTTCCTTCTTGGAAGGGAAAAAGGGTATCAACCTTCCTGGCTCAGAAAAAAAAAACCAAATTATTCTTGGAATACTTTGTGTGGTGTTTTTGAAAGTAGGAATCTCGTACCCAGTGAGGAGTGAAAGTGTTCTCAGCTTTCACCGCCACCTTTGTTTCCTCTCATTTCTCCAGGCCCAAGACTTCCAGCAACATCACCCAAAGCATGACTAATCTATTTTGTCAAACACTGGGGAAAAGGTTTCCTAAAAGTTTAACTCAGAGGAACAAATTAAACAGTTTTTGGCCCCCAGGCAGCAACTTCCTCAGTCAAAGCTGTCACACTGTCCAAGCTATGACTGCACTGCAGTCCCTCAATATCGAGAGATTCAGGCCTGTCTGCCTTCCAGAAGCAGAAAGATCCCCCTCAACCAGACCCAAGTAAAACTATTCCATGTTCTTTTTGTTCCTCCTGGAGCTGAAATGCTTACTTGAAGCTCTGCTGCGTTTTGAGACAGCTCCGAAATCTTCTTTTGCAGCCCGTCGGTGTCCATGCTATTCCTAATATTCTAAGCAAGATGCAGAGTGTTTAGGCACAGCTGAATGGATTGACAGCTTCTCCTCGGAGAATCCAGGCAAAAAATGACATCTCCACCCCCAAAGCTGCTGCCTACTCTCAGACACCACCAGCATTTCTGCTCGTACATTGTATGTGCTTGCCCCACCAAAACTGTCTCTGCTCCTTTCCCCCTCACCCCGTTTCTCCAGAGCACAGGTAAAAAAGAAAAAACCTCAAAATGTTATTTATGAGCATTAGCAGGCCTAGAAAAGCTAAAAAAACCTCAAATAAACACCCCCACCCCCCCCAAAAAAAAACCTTTCAGGCCTGCAGCATGATAAGAAAAGATGTTGTTTAACAGCTATTTGGACTCGGGAGCTTTTCAGAAAGATTAATCTGGAGGTGCTTTTCGTTACTATGCAGTATTTAACCTGCTTGTTTCATCCTGAATTGTCTGAAATACAGGCTGTAAGCAAACAGTTTCAACTGGTTTATAAAATATTTCCTATGTTTGCTTTGTTTCCCTAACCTTATATCTTTGCTTACCCACCAAATGGAAAATCTGAAGCACAGTGCAACTCCAAGATAAAAAGTTTTATGACAAGCCACCCTTGTAAAACACTGGATATTTTGATAACCTAATTAGCATGTCAGGCTTTAAACACTTCATTTCTTAATGGCAAACTTTGAGCCAGGCAAGACCATGTAAAACCACATTTTATTTTTTTACCTCTTCCTGGAGAGAAGTGACTTTGATGTTGAGAGACTGATTCTCTTTTTCCTGATCAGGTTTATTACCAAAAAAAAAAAAAAAAAAAAAAAAAAAAAAAAAAAAAAAAAAAAAAAAAAAAAAAAAAAAAAAAAAAAAAAAAAAAAAAAAAAAAAAAAAAAAAAAAAAAAAAAAAAAAAAAAAAAAAAAAAAAAGGAAAAAAGAGAAAGAAAATAATAGAAAAAGAGAAGAACAGGAGTTGTGTCAAGTACAGTAGTCAAAGCCAAACTAAGACAAAAAGCAGCTGACCACAAACACATCCAGAGCCCAAGATGAAGCTGTGCTGTTTCACCCCTTTGCACAACTACAGAATTCCAATAATATTTTTCACTCCCACCCCACCTCCTCCTCACAAGGGAAATTATGCACAAAATCTCGAATTAAAGCAATATCAAAACATATATCCACACTACAGCAGGATAACCCCAAAAATCCTCGTGTTCCTGCTTGGCACAGAACTCCTGTCATATCTCCCAGTCCCTGTGGACATTGACAGTAACCTTGGGGTGCTTTGGAAAATTCCTCTTTTGTTTGGCCACCTGAACTGAGTCCCTTGTCCCTGCTGGCTCACCAGCTTCAAAACAGAAGTTCAGTGATGGCAGTAAAAGAACTGCTGCCTTTCAGCATGATTATATTAAGACAGGCCCTTTTAATGATTTTCTTCATTGTTATTGTCAATAGTGAAAACAAATTTCCATAAATCACATTCCAAACACCCTTAAAAGGCCTCAGTACCCACTGGTAGAGAGAAAAGTCATTCTCCTGATTTTGAACAGCCTGAAGGGTCGTGCCACTGTCACAGCAAGGTGTGAGGTGCTGGACAAGGTAAGCTGAGAAACAAGAGCACCTACTAGTTGTTTGTTCTGCCAGAGAGCCTGCTCTCTCTTCTCTTCTGACAGGTTCAGGTTGCTCCTTGCCTCTTCCAGTTCTTCTTCCAGCGATTTGGCTTTCAACACGTAGTGCTGGATGCTGCACAGGGAGAGGTAAATCCAGAGCAATTCAGCCAGTTAATGTTGGTCATCAGAGAGGCTCGAAATACAATATTTTTTAGAAGCCACCAGCGACTTATTTTTTTGGCACGGACACTTAACAGATGAGCAACTGCCAGATTTAAGCCTTTTTGTCCAGCGAGTTCATGGACACAGTGATAATTTGTCTCCTCCTTCTGCTGTCACAGGAAGGGATGAAAACCCAGGCAAGCACAGCATCCAAGGCAGGTGGACATAAACAAAAGCATGTTGACAATTTAGCTTGTTACAGTTAAATATATCGTGCTACCTGAGCACATAAACTCATCTTTACGGTGAGTTATTAATACTATGAGTATTAACACTTCATAATTAGCAGCTGCAGGAACCATTTCAGTCCAGTATCCAGGATAAGCTCCCCATCATTTTTTTTTTAATCCTGATCTGATACCCCAAACCATGTATATTTATACAACCCTTTTCCAGGCTGGCTCTACCCTGCAGAGCATCCCAGAGCAGGTGGTCCAACACAAGGGCACGTGTCCCACGCCAGCAACCCTGCAGCATTCTCGCCTTAATCTCCCTAGAAAACACTGGGAATGGTTTGGCAGCTGACCAAACTATCCCATTTTAATTAATTAGGTCAGAGGGGTGCTATGAAAAATAGGCTTGTGCTCCTGGCACTGATACGTCCCCAGGCTACAGAAATACTAAACAAGGGAGACAACTCACCTCAGTTCCTCAAAGGAGTAGCAAAATAGCTCTCACACACCCATTTTCCCTCAGCTTGGCAATGAGTATGTGGTCTGGGATTGGAAGCCTTCCAGTGCTTAGCTGTTCTCTTGGTAATATTAAGCCTTTTTATTGTTGTTGTTGTTTTTGCCTGTTTTATTTTGCTTTACTCCAAGATTTTGCCTGTGTGCACCCTCACCTTGCAAGAGCCAGGCTCTGAGATGGATGACTGATTTTATAGCAATAAAAGGAGGTATATATAAGGAGGAACAGGGCACAACGACAAGGCAAGAGGGTTAAACTACAGAAAGCCAAGAAAATCACTGTCATGAAGCACTGGGGAGGAGAAAAGCATCAAAGCAAGTCTGGACCACTTGGAAGAGCTTAGCTCTGCCCACAGCCATCACAGCTTAGACCTGGTGCCCCTCAGGGTCTCCCACCTTTTAATTTGTTGATGTAGATGCTCATTATCTGCCAGCAGCTTGCTGCTGGTCTCATCCACAGCTTCCAGTGTGAGCTTCAGCTTGTTGTTCTCTTCCTGAAGCTTATGGGTTTTGTACTGCAGGTCAGCAACACAGGTTATCAGGTCAGAAGTCTCCCTGTTCCAGCAACAAAGCCAGGAAAGATTGAGAAAGGTGATTTCACCCAATTTATGCTTTTTAAAATTCCTGATACTGTGCTGCACTGCTTAGAGGGGAGAGAAGAGCCCACAGAGGGATTGCAGTGCTGCACTGTCCAGTCTATTTGCTCTGCACAGAGATGGCAGAATATCTTCAGGGGAGTTCTCCAATTTTATAGACACCAAGAACTGTTTTGGTTTTAAGCACTTTTTTTTAAATGCTGCCTGCAACTGAAATATGCCACCAGACACCTGCCACATCTGGATATCTGCGTGACAGGGCCTTAAGCTTGGAATAATCTCCTCTTTGGCCAATTCTAATAGTTTTGTGTTGACTCTACGATTTCCTGGGTTCTTTCTTTTCCCCTAAGCCATTCCCCACTTATGTTTTCAACCAAAACTTGAACGAGGATCACCCTTTTGAGATCCTGAGAAATTCCAGGGAAGCATCAGAAAGCAGATCTTGGATTTCAGACTGTGCATAAACTACAAATGAAACTTCTGGTACTTTTTAAGTGCTTTGCTAACAGAGTCCAAGTCACAGATGTAACTACCAAAAAACCCCAGCAAACTCCCTACCACAAGAAAAACAACTCCAAACAAAACCAAAGGACCAGATTTGGAGGACATAATGTCTTCTTATTGTTACACACCTAGAGAATTTGGTGGAGGGAAGGATCCAGTTTAAGCAGGGAAACACATGGCAAATCCCTGCTCACAGGGAATTGAAAAGGCAAATGGACACAGAAGCACCAAGATATCAGTAGGAAAAACCACCAGTGTGTTTTGAAGTCTCAGTAGAAGCTGTGAGGAAGGAGGTGACAGCACCAAGAGCCACTGTAGGCTGAGGTCAGCATTAGAAACTCTGCCAGCACAGTGTTCTGGAACAGTGGTTCTAGGAATTTCTGCCAAGTAATTCAAAGCCAGGAGTGCTACATTCTGAGAAAGAATTGCTTAAATGGACTTACATGTCTCCTCTAGACACATCACCCCCAAAGGCCTCCAGGCTTCCTGATGTCACATTCATCCGGGCATGTGTCTTTTTTGCTGGAAGAGGTGGGGGTTTTGGTTATAGAGCAAGAAAGGGGAGTTTTCCCTCAACAGAAACAGAATAAAACAGTCTGCACCTTCAGAGATGTTTTTAGGTGCTGGCAATTCCAGGTCTTCCATGCTTGCTGATGATTCCCCAGTGGCACTATCTTCCCTGCAATAAGAAAGCATCAAAATCAGCGTGACACTAGACCGCTTACAACTCTGTAACATCTATCGAATTTCAGCTAAATCCCACTTCGTGGACGCTGTGTCCCAATACTATCTTCTTTCCAGAAGCCACAGAGGAACTTTATCCTCTCCTGTTTTCACAGGAGACTTGTGAGGCAGATTTATTAAAAAAGCCATTACCACTTCCTCTTGCGGTCTTCGATCCACTCTCCCATGACTGCGTGATATGTTTCCAGGTCCATGGAGACATCCTTCTGATCTGGGTCCAGCATGTTGCACAGCTCTTCAAGACCGCTGTCTTCTGATCCCCGACTGGTCGTGTGCCTCAAATAATCGACTATCTTGGAAACTGCCACTTTTCCTGAAACAGAAACGGGTGTCAAGTGCCAGATTCATCGCAAACAACTGCACCGGATCCAATCGCCCTCAAGAGCTGTAGGCAAGCAGCTGATCCCTGCAGTTGTAGTGTGACCTGGAAAGAAGCAATTTAGATCTTTTGGCTGGGGTTTTTTTTTTTTGGTTTTGTGTGGGGTTTTGTTTGGGTTTTTTCTTTCACTAGTGGTGGGGTTTTGTTCATTAAGTTTTTTCTCTAATACAGAAGTGTGAAAATCAAGTTTACTGATTTTGTGGCCTTCAGTTTAAGAGGAACAAAAGTTGACACATTTGCTGTGCCACTGGTTTCAGGTGTCTTATCAAACCCTGTGACTGCCACTATATTATTCTGCCAGACTACTCCTTTCTCTGTTTACTTCTCCTTACTCTCAAGGCCAGGCTGGATGGGGCTCTGAGCAACCTGGGACAGTGGAAGGTGTCCCAGCCCACGGCAGGGGTTGGAACTGGATGATCTTTAAGGTCCCTTCCAACCCAGGCCACACTGTACTCTATGATCCTGCCACTTTTAGACACATTTAGGTGGAACTGGGAGTTATTCTCTCTTGCTCTGAAGTTCCTGAAAGTTCTTCTTTTCTAGCAGGAAAAACGCTAAAAGAAAGAAACAGTCCTTTCCAACAAGGGTGTTTGCCAGAAGAATGTTGCTCCTCTACCTTCCCCTGCACTAAAATCCTGCAAAGCTCAGCAGGGAAGGAGTGCAAAAGAGGCACAAGATACTTATGGATTTATTCTCCACCTGCCACTCACAGGCACCTCGCTAAGGGAGTCTCGGCACAGCAGGGACTGGCGTGTTCCAGGGACCATGACGGGATCTGAAACGTGAAAAACCTGAGAGAACAAAGTCCCTGGCAGACCTGTGTGTTCTGTGTCACACGCCCAGAAGATTGTGGTCAGTAGGTCCTCCTCAGAGATCAAGCTCACGTCATCGGATTTGAACTCCGATATCTGCCTTCCTCCTGTGGAAAAAAAAAATAATAATATTAAAAAAAAAAAATCAATCTGTTATTGTCCATCTTTATTTGTTTTCTAACTACAATACTATGTTTGTAGCAGCAACATCACACACGGAATACACCACTGCTTGAAGGGCATCTTTTTCAACTTTGATATTTTTTCAGGTGATTGAAACAAAACCACTCCCCTCTCCCCCCAGTAAAACCAGAGCTTTTACTGCCAAATAACACCAGGATCCTCCGAGCTGGGAACGGGTTTCTGCTTCTACTTCCACACACGCATTTTCTTCCCTCCCACTCCAGATATATCGTAGGGAAATCATTGTAGTCAAATTAATTTATTAATAAAACAATCTCTATAAAAATAAATAACAACAAACCCCCCAAACTAAGAGCAACACCCAAACTCATGTATCTTTTTATGCTAAAGGCAGTCTACATTAGTAGTCAAATCTCTTAACCATGAAAATAATTAGGATATTTGGAAAAAAACAGTTTGACTTGATTTATTACTTCCTCACTTTTTACATCCACATTAATATTTTTTAGAGAAAATTTAAGACCTTATTCAGCTCTATTCGTGGTCTTATTAGATCTAAGGGATACTAAAATGTATTGTTACTGATTCAAATAGTAAATAAATGTCATCTACGTAAGTTGAATGTTCAACTATCTAGGATTTTGAATTAGGAGGTTTGGGTTTGTTTGGTTGGGTTTTTTTCAGGATTTTTACCTCTTTCACTTAAAGGAAATGCCTTTGGCACAGGAGGTTGGACCTCAGCACTGTCTGGCTTTTTCTCAGATGTGAAGAAATACAAATTCGGACTCGACGTGAGGTAGTTCTGTTTACGACGCACATCTTTAGATTCGAGCTTTGACAAAGCACGTGGTTTGTTGGGAATATTGGCCTCCTGGGGTCCAAAACAGAAGGGAGAACAGTCCTCCATGGCGCATCCTGGAGCCCAGGGGTTGCTGGATCTCTCACTGCTTTTAAAGACTGTGAAGGTGGCACCTGCAGCAGAGTCCGAGAGGGGCCCGAGGGAAGGGGATGAGTTTGCAGAGAAAACGCTGTCATTGCTGGGACTGATTAAAGTTGGACTGGTGCCATCACGACTTCTGAAAGTCCTGCCTTTCAGTATTTCTTCCAGATTCTTTCTGACGTTGCACTGAGGGCTGTCGAAGTTCCTGGACTGGAACTTGGGGATCTGCAAAGCAGGGTTAGAGACCTGGTCCATCATCTGGATGGACTTGATCTTCCTGCAGATGCTGTCCACTGGGTTGTGGTGCCGTTTCTTAGCTCCCTGTTCTGAAGACATTATCAATTCCCTTCTCTGGCAAAGTATCTGGAAATAATAGGGACGAGAGATAAGAGTCAGGATGATCAACACACACATATATTCTTCGTGCCAATTCATCAGTGGTTTGAAAATTCAGCTGTGACAGAAACCTTCAGTCACGATGTTTTAGTCATCCAGAGAACCAGAATGGATGTAGATTTAGAAAACTGGGGCAACAGATGCAGAAATACTTTCTGAAGTCTTACTGCTCATTCTTAAATACCGTAATTATGGGAGGGGGGAACGAAAATTAAAACTAAAGAGCTCCCTGCAACTTAGCAGCTGACTCTTTGGGTTAAAGGAAGCACCACGTGATGTTACTCACACCAACTGAGAACTGGGGGAGTGTGGGGAGAGTCAGGAAAAGGGAGAACAAGAAGATTGTCACCCTTTCTGTGAACCTACAAGAACAAAAACCCAAACCCCACTGTTTCTTCTGTTTCTTTTACTAATTAGCCACATCTACAGCTATCAATGCTACCCCACAGGGAATTACCCAAAAAACATACCCTGCAAAGCCACTTCATCCTATTTGTATTTTTATTATCTATTTTTAATTATCTGTTCTCCCAGGCAACATTTTAGAAGGTATTTCCTGTAAGTGTGTGTGACCAAGGCACAGGAGGTGCATTTTTCAGGTGACTGAAAAGTAAAACCGAGTGTTCCCAGACTTGAGCTTTTAAGGACCTCCCAACGAGAACAAGAATGTGGCATCCTATGGATTGCCACACGTGAAATTGGACAGATACAGGTTTATAAGTTCTTGAATTCAAAATGTGGTACTAGAATGAGAAGCGTTACGTAGGGAAACACATAACCACTTGCCCACAAAAAAATAACACCACCACCAAACAAAAACCACAACAAAACACACACACAAAAACAAACAAACAAACAAAAATAACACACAACCCAGACTGGCAGTATCAGATTTTCACTATTTCAAACACTAAATTTGCTGGGAATTCATTTTAGAGCAACAGTTATAATTTCATATTTGGTGTCAACACTTAATCAATCCTGTAGATAATAAGCTTTGACTTCCATCTGGTTCTGCTCATCTTTAGATGCCCTCATCAATGGATGATCATGGTTTTTATATAAATAGGTGCATTGCCACGTTTCAAGTGAGGTTTCCATGTCTATCCTAGGCAAATTACAACCCCCTCCCCTGAACTGGGCAGGTGGGAGCTTTCACTGGCCACTATTCCACTGTAAAATTCACATCTCAATTCTTATCTCCCTCCCCCCCCAAAAAAAGCCCCATCCTGAAACTCCAGCACTGAGAAAGGCCATCCACCACCCAGTATAACCCAGCTGGCCTGGAACAGAGCTCCTCACCAAGTCTTTGCCATTGGAAAGAAACAAAAGGAAAACAAGCAATACTATTGGCATTTACCTGTGCCAGTGAGATCATTTTTAAGAGAGATGTTGTTAAATAATAATAACACCCCAAATGAAGCTAGCTGAAACTCCCAAGAATTAGATTTTAAGGGATATTTTGCTCCCAATGTTGTAGCTAAATACCTGTGTCTTTTTACTCAAACTCTGCACCAAGAAGTGAAACAAAGAAACCTCCCCTTCCCAAGAAGTTAGATCCCTGCTTTTCTTCAGGGTAGAAAAACTACTTCCTTTCCCCAAAAACAGCAACATGATTCATTAGCACGTAACACAAGAATTGCCACTTGTATAATCTTGTGAAGCAAGGAATAAAATCACATGGAAGTATTTATTAATAATGGACATAAACACTCAGTGCTCTGCTTAAATTGGTTTATTACAAGCTGCCTGCATGGCAGCAGCTTGGTTTTATATTTGCAGAGGCAAGATACCCAAGGTTATTTTTCTATTGTTGTTTCTGTAAGTAGTAACATTTATCTTAATGAGTAGGTCCTTACCCACAAAAACATTTTAAAATAATAACAATAGTAAGAAGCTCAGAAAAAAAAATTTAGAGAAGAGACTGCTTTTAATTATGTCTGCTTTAAAAGATCTACTCCTTAAAAGTAAATGCCAGGAAAGCAAAGCAGTGTCCTATATTAGGGACACATAATTAGAGGTGCATTATCTTCAAAAGGTAGATGCATTATCTTAAAAACTTTTTAAAATCCATTGCAGTTACATTTAGGTGTGTTCTCTGAGAGTACAGGAGCCTTGAAGCAGATAGAGGTAGCACTCCATCAAAGGATATTAGACTTTTTATCTGCAGTGTTTATTTAAATACCACTTGCAATGCCCCAGGGAAAAAAAAAAACACAAACAAAAAAAACCCCAACCAACCAAACAAAGCCCAAGACCTTATACTTACACTAGCACGTGGAAAAATAACTTCAGTTCCTCTCTGGGAGAAATAGCACAGCTATTTTACCTGTTATCTGAGCAGGAGAAGCTGTCTGAACCCCAGTACTCACAAAAGCAAAGGGCTCATTTGTTGGAAAAATCACCTTTAATAAGATATAACTGTTGCCACTCATCTCCCAGGCTGAGAGGGACAACCAGCTGCAACCAGGAGCTAATCAAGCACCAGGCTCCAGCTTTCTTCCCTTTGTACCTATTTTCCTCACATCTCACCTGCAGCTGTTACTTTAATTGCCTGCAATTTCAATGCCTCTTAAAGTTCTCCCTGCCCTCCTGCACTTATTTTTTAAAACAGCAAGGAAAATCAGGATATAGCTTCTTGCTGTGCCTCAGCTCAGGTTCCTGGGATGTTCCTCATTTCTATCAGCAGTTCTTTCTTCCTTTTCCCACTTACAGCAAAATTCCATGCAGGAGCAGATCTCTCCTAATTTCTCTGCGACAGTTAGAGCAGAGAATGCAGAAATTATAAATTTCATGGCTCTTACCACTTCTGAAAGGAAGATAAGTGTTGAAGTCTCTGGGGCTTATGGTGTATTAAAGAGTCTCTGTGGTAACTCCCTGCTCTGCCCTTGGTTCTGTGAAAAAAAATAAATAATATTTTGACATTGGGATCCTTAAACAGCTCCTCTTTTTATCATTAAACTACCAAACACAATTTGCATTTTAACAGTGTGGATCTTTAGGTATATAGTATATATATATATATTTGTGGGACTACTGCCTGCCCTGTACCTGCTGACTGCACAACCCATCAGACTTCTCCACACACTTGGGGAAATGACACCACTCCTAGAAAAAAAAAAATGTTAGAAGTGCTCTCACAAGTTCTTTGTGGTGAAAACCCAAAATGTGAAAGGGAGACAACATTGCTGTCCCCCCTGCTCTGTGGGAAAACTCTTAAATAAAAGTGAAGGTATTGTCATCTGGCAGCATCACCAAAGTCCATGAAGCTGAGGCAATCAGAGGGGTGTTTTTGACTGGCCACTTGTTCTTCCTTACAAATCACAGGATCCCAGAATGGTTTGAGTTGGAAGGGACCTTAAAAATCATCCAGTTCCAACCCCCCTGCCACGGGCAGGGATACCTTCCACCAGCCCAGGTTGCTCAGAGCCCCATCCAACCTGGCCTTGGACACTTCCAGGGATGGGGCAGCCACAGCTTCTCTGGGCAAACCTGTGCCAGGGCCTGCCCACCCTCACAGGGAAGGATTTCTTCCTAATATCCAATCTAAGCCTACTCTCTTATCATGCAGTGTCTCAGAATCACTTGCCTTTTTTTTTTTTCTTTTTTTTTTTTTCTTTCCTCTCTCAATTCCATCCACTGTTCACAACAAAAAGTTGGCATCCAGCCACTCTGGACAATATGTGCTTCTTACCCAGCTCGAGGGGTGAGACTGTGACAAACCTGCTCAGCCAAGAGGAGCGTGTGTAAAACATGAGCAATGCTCAGCCTCTTCTGTGGCCCAGCTGTGTTGACTTCTTGACAAAGACAAAAATCCCCTCTGCCAAGTTCGTGGGGGTGGAAGAAAAGGTCAGATGACTCCTTGGCCTTCAGTGCTTCTGTCACTGCAGAAGGGTAAGTCCTGCAAGATCCACTCAGACCTGCCCGTCTGAAGAGCTGTAGAGCCTTTGCTATGTTTTGTGCTTTGTTAGATGGTCAGATCTCTTTTCCAGCTTGAAAACTGGAGAAAACTCCTTCTCATCTAATCCCTTTTTCCCGGTGTTTGCCCCAGACTTGTCCATTACTGAAAAAAAAAAAAAAAAGGTTGCACCATCCTAAGGTTCTCTGAACTTCAGAAGTAATAATACCTCTTTCTGCGGTGTTTACACTGTGAATTCTACTCTTTCCTGGTACTTTCAAGCATCCCTCACCCCATATAACATATTGAACTTTTACCTGCAACTATCCCTTGAACTTTCTTCTCTTTTCATTAACCTGCTTCTGCAAACAGTAGTGCCTGGGCCTGATTGCAGCACTGATCACACTGCAGCCCTCAGCAAAGGCTCTGTTACCTCTCTTGTGTGAGGCATTTCCATGATCCCCAGCAGACTGGCTCTTCTACACCTTCTTCTGTACCTCAGGTAGTTTTTAGCACAGTTCTTCCCATGCAGTCCAGAGAAAAGAAGAAAAGCAGCTCTAGCCACTATGTAGTAGTGCTGGAATCAGATTTGCTCTATCAGTAGGTTTTACAAGGTAAACACAGAACTTTCCCCTGGTCTGAGAGGAATGTGTGAGGGGTTAAAGTCCAGAGTCAGCTTTGAAAGGTGACAGAAGCACAAAAAAAAACAGTCCCAAAGAAGATGTTAAGGGGTCATACAGTTCATCACAACGTGCCTGGGCAGGATCAATTTACCAATGAGTCCTAGGAAGGGGTTGGCTCACCTGTTCTCTGAGTTTCTCGGTGATAATAAATCCACAGCCATCCAAGGCAGCCTATTTGTATTTGACTGTGCTAGTGGTGGAAAGCTCACCCCACTACCCAACTTAAATCCCCTCACTGCCAATTAAGTGCAAAATTCTGTTTGCAGCTCCCTGCTTTGCAGACTCTGCCGTGATTTTTCACAGCCTTTTGAGATGCTGTGGCTCTTGTGTAGGAGCCACAACTTGCCCCGCTCTGGGTGCTGCTCAGGTGCCAGGCAGGAGTGAGATTTAACTTCCCAGAGAGTTAACAAGCTAGCAGCAAAGAACAAAGGAAATGAGAATCAGCACGAAACAAAGGTCATGAGTTTCAGGAGATCTGCACCCTGACAGCATCAGAGTATTGTATTTGCTGACGCACCTCCCGGCCACCCACACGCAACAGCTACACCTTCTACCCAAGGGCAAGCCACGGATCACTGGTGTCCTTACCAGCAGTTAAAAATATAGGGGCACAGTGACTGCAGCCTGTATTTTTAGGGAAATATTTGGGGAGGAACACGGCCGTGACGCAAGTCAGCGATGCAGGATTGACCCCAGCAGTCAAAACTCCACCACACGGGAACTTTTTCACTCACCTCAGCACTGAACTTCAATCCCAGAAATCGGCTTTTTATCATCTGCAGTGTCAGGATACGCACTCCCTGCCCTTTAGATTGTCTTTAGGAATAAGAATAGGTTATTTTCTTTCTAATAAGGGGTTGTGCTGGCTGTAACAAGCTTCACTCTACTTCCCTCACTCAGGGTATTGATTACATGCCAAAGCCACTTCCTCCTCTCCGTGAATCAGCTGAGAAATGGCAGCACTGACAATGAGTGCTCCATGTACAGCTCATCATCCTGAAGTGCTGCAGTTTTTCAGTGTGTTATGATCCATAACCCAATTACAGGCCACTTCATTTTCCAGGAGTACCAGCTCACATGTGCCCATACACATCCACATTCATCTTGTGAGAGCAAACACTCTCCTTTTTGAAATACCAAAGCGACTTGCAGTCACTGGTCATAGTAAAAATAAATTATTATAGAGCCCTAAGTCACAGAGAATTTAAGGGCAAAATAAAAACCTTTTGGAAAAAATCATGGAAATGAAATTTGGGATGGGGTTCGTCTCACCTGATGTTGTCTGTGCAAAACGTGGTTTGGAGGCAGTGAAGACACACAGGTACCTCCAGAGGTGCCACTGAGACATCTGATGGTACAGCACTGAAACCATTTAATTTAAGATGATGCTGTCAAGATCCTGCATTTGGTCTTGAGCTAACATTAACCTGACCCCACCATAACCCAGTTCAGGTTTTGACTTGTCCAGTTCAGCTCCCTGGTCCCTCCAGGCACCCTCAAATAAACCCCAGTCTCTACAAGGAGGCCAGTGGGACTCTGGGAATACAGCCAGGTTTGGAAGAGAGAGAGAGAGAGAGACTCTGGCAACACCAACCCAGGGCAGCTCAGACTTTGCAAAGTGGTCACAAGAGAAGAAAAGCTGAAGTTGCTTTCTTGCAGCGTGGTAACACTATCAACCTTTCTCCACACCTCCCATTCCCATCCTCTTCCTCCCCGGTTGCAACAGGAGGGGCTGAGCTCGTTGTCTTCCCAGTTTGTTTTGCTTTGCCTTGTCTCATTCCAGTGGCAGGAAGAGAAGTGTTTATTTTCAGTGCCAAACACATTCGGGTTTTTCTGTCACAAGGAGAACTCTCATGAAGAGAATGTACTTCACAGTGACTGATGCCAAAGGCAGAGGGTTAATTTTCACAGGCTCAGCTGAATGTTTTGATTCTGGTCCTGTGGTCTGTGCATAGAGAGAAAGGTCTAAAGTCACTCCAGGAGGGAATAGGTGAGTAGCTTTACCTTTTCCAAGTCTCTGAATGTTAAATGTCTCCTGGATGCAATGCACAGTTCCCCTTCTAAGGCTAAGGGTTAAACACCGTCAAGAAATGTCTCTGATCTGTCAGAGCAAGAGGAAAAGAGCAGGGAAAATACATGTTTCACACTGAAATAGATGCAAGTAGAATCCTCATTGCTGGCTAGGATGCACCATGGCATGGCCTTTTAAAAGGATAGAGGTGAAACAGCAGCTCCCAGCCATCACAAGAGCTGCTTGAGACCAAAACCTGAACTTTTTTCTTGTTCCTTGTGTCTACACCAGAGCGAAATGCTAGTTCTGTATATTCAATGAACCATGAGCAGAGAACAGAGTGATATTCCTCCTAAAAACCCGATCAGCAGCGACACCTCCACTGCCAGTGTTCTTCAGAGCCCTCCCTCAGGCTCCACAGACATCCAGAGCAAGTGTTTGTCACACGTTATGGGCCCACCTGAATTTGTTGTTCCACCACAGGCTGGCCCTGTTTGTGAGGCTGCTGCAGGAAAATTCTAAGCAGCCAATTTCTGACTCCCTCTTTGCTTTGCTTTGCCCTCCCCTTCTGCTTCCATCTCCTCTTTTACAGGGGAAAAAAAGGCAGGAGGACAGATGTGAAAACCCTGGTGATGGAGCAAGCAAGGCCAGGCATCAAGCATGATAAGCTCTTTGCCCGAGGACCAAACCCACTGTCCATGACTGCAGTGAGTCCAACCATCACTCAGAAATAGTTTATGGAAGTGGCTTCTCTAATCCTTGCCTCTTTTCTGTTTACTGCTCCACTGTTTGACCTATTCAAGCCCGTGGTCTGGGCTTTTCCTCCAACCAGTCCATGAGACAGAAAGGCATCCATGACGATTAACAGTTCAGGGTTGGGTTCTGTTTGTTTGTTTGTTTGTGGGGTTTGTTTGTTTGTTTTTTAACTCAGCTTTGTATTTTCGCTTGTGTGTCAGAAAAACAGATGCAAGAGATGTTTAGAGAATCAAACAAGAGGCTGCTTCCTCGAAATGTATGCCAGGAATAACCAGGACACTGGATAAGTCACTTTTTTGGGGGATGCTGGCACGTTATGAGTGGAGAGTAACTTACCAACTTTTAGCTCCCACAACAGAGAGTAATCTGATATAAATTAGATTATCCTGGCTAGACTCTCATCATCCATATTAATACCTGCTCTGTCTGTGATTATTGATCATCCAGCAGGAAGGTGATGTGCTGCAGATGCACAGGGCTGACGTATCCAGAAGGTATTCACCTGGTTAATGGGGTGCATCTCCAAGTGTATCCGTCTTTCAATCATTTCAGTCATGACTTCCTGCAAGACTACAGGTTTCCCTCAGGAGTCATCAGACCTTCTACTTCTCCATCTACAGGGCTGACAAGAGATCCCTTCAGACTCCCCCGCCCTGCCACAAAAAGGGGAGGGCCCCTGCATTCCAAAGGTTTAAAAAGGGACCCCTGAACATGTAGGAGATCTTGTGACACGTTATCCCGAGAAAAGAAGACCGAACATTTGCTGCTGAGATAAGTATGAAGGTAAGTGAGACTTTTCTTGGTGTGTAGGTAACATTTAGCTTGCAATTTATGTTGGGTTTTTTTTCATGTGAGTGCAATATTTAGGAACTGCAGAGGGGCTTCATGATTTTACCTTAAAAGTAACCTGAGGCAAATATATACATACATCTATTTAGTGTTCTTGAAACAACTGCATTAAGAACATAACCAGGATGAAATAAAACGCTGTGAATCCAGCCAGGATTAGATGCTCCCTGTTGCCCATCACTGTTCTCAGCACATGGTCTGTGAGCACAAGCAGAGATACAACTTGTTCACAGAGGATTCATGCTCAGTGCTTTCATTTGCATGTGCTGCATCAGTGGACAGGCTCCAAGAACCGAAAAAAGCCTGTCTTGTGACATGTCTTGTAATCGTGGTTGATGTTAATAGGATGATAAGTTTAAAAACTCCTTTTTGAACTCGAGGAAGTAGTGATTCGGTCTCCTGGTTGGCTGGCTAGTTTGTTTGGAATGACACATTTGCTTGTTGTCTAAGGTGTGGTAAAATCAAGGTCGACCTTATACCATCTTTCCCCTTAGTTTGGGCATTATTCTCACTTTTGGAGGATCTGATGTCTTTGCAAATAAGGAGCGCAAAAGGTACTTGCCTTGATGGCAGTTCTCACCTTTGCAATGAATTTGACTGGAGAGAATAAAGTGTGTTTGTTTTAACATCCAGCCTCTGATCAGACCAGCGTGCACTGAAACACCCACTGAGCAAGAGGGGGGGTTTTGGCAGCGAGGCAGCAACGAAGGGAAGCACCCTCACATTTAGGTGGGAAGGTCTGAGAGTCTTTTCCTGTGCCTTGTTGGCTCTTTGTTGTGCACAGGGGCTGCATAAACTGACAGCATCTGGGCTGGCCCTGCTCCTGGCAGCATCCTTCGTCGTGTTCTCCTGGAGTGCCCCTCAGGTGAGCTGCTCGGGCTGGACCTGCCTCCCCCACGGAGCTCAGAGGTTGGTGCCACCAGGTATTTGTACTAATTAGCGATACCATGTGATGCTGACATGTCTCTTTTCTCTTTCTGTTCTGTGCAAAGGCTCATTTCCAAAGGAGAAACTGGACCCCTCAGGCCATGCTCTATTTGAAGGGTGCACGTAAGTCCCCAGCTCTTTCTGTTCTGAGCAGATGTTGGCTCCACACGAGCAGTAAATCCTGAGGATGCTGTGGAGGTAGAAGCTCTGAGGACTGCAGGGATGTGCTAATTAGTTATTTCTTCTTGTCTCTGAAACAGTGGCATTGGCAATATTATTATTATTATTATTATTTAAAGAAATCGAACTGAAGAAAGCCAGTGTTGGAAGAAGAAAAGCGAAAGAAAGTGGCTGAAAACGTGCAGAGTTTGAAACTTCATTGTAAAACCTATTAGAAAAGCAGTTTACTTACCTGAAATTATCCTGAAGGGGGCTTAAGACATAGTGGATATAGTTATTATTCCTTTATTCCCATTCAGGCTTTATTAAAACAGTTTCTCAAGCACTAGGAGAGCACACATTCCTATTTCAAGGATCTTTGCATCAGAGCTGGTATAAAGACCACAAGCAACCTCTTCTAAGAGGAACTTAGATCAATATTGTGATTTTAAGGTGGTGTAAATGACATTTTGAGTTTCTGCTGTTAGTCCACAGTTAAAGTACAATTGAATATAAATATAAAATTAGAAGCTTAAGAGAGATTTTTGTCCTTCGATTCAAACCCACAAAAGTCAATGGAAATATTAATATTTTTAATAAATGATACTCTGAATTGTTAATTAATTAGGTAATTAAATTAATTAACTAGCTAATTAGTTAATTTAATTAAAAGCTAATAGGCAGGGTAGGTATTAAGAGAGCAAGAAAAATAGCTTCCTTGAAATTAGAAAAAAAAAATGAAGGTCATAATCCTAGAAGAAATGCAAAAGGGAGACAACACAAACAATGGCAACACAAAATAAATATAGGCTTCAAACATAAACATAACCGAAAGAAGTTCTAGTGACATTAATTTCTATTCATAAAAAAAGAACCCCTTTTTTGTTTGTTTTTATTTTCTAATTATCTCAACTGAACAATGCACCGTGTTACTTCTGTGCCAAGCTTTGCATTATTCTTACTGTTGCAAGAAAGAAATGTGACTTTGTTAGTTTGGGGTGAGGTTTTTTTCATTTTTTAAAGAGAAATATCACTGTAAATGGCAGTACTTTATAGTCCAACAAAGAGATTGAAGGCTCTTGACCACAGAGCAGGAAAGAGGAGGAAAATATGGTAAATCACTCCCTGTGTAGAGTTCCTACAGCAGGTTAATACAAGAAAGAAAAGTGCTGAAACACCAGTTCTATGGAATAAAGGATGTTCTAGCCCAGGATGGGCTAATCTTGATTTGGAAAGACCCTGAGATGGACCTACATCTCCCACCTTATGTTTGCAGAAGTTCTGCCGCAATTCTGTATTTCGAAATGAGCGCTTTAGGGACTGTACAGGAGGAATTCCCACACACTGGGGAGGTTGATTTTAACCCTTCTCCCACTGCTTTTGCAGAGGGACGTCGGTTCATCCCAGAGGAGAGCCAGAGGAAGGACCTGTATGACCGGCTGCAGCTCGGTAAGTGCACGTGCACAGGGGCAGGTGGCACACCAGTCTTTCCACAGGTTATGGGAGAAATCTGTGGGATTTGTTTTCCTGGAATCCTAGCCAAGGCAGCAATGAAACCCCTTTCTGTTAGTTCCTTCACTCCAAAAAGCCCATGACAAAGTGGCTTTCCATTCTTGTGCACCCGTGTGACTTTATTTACATAATTTCCAGACTGACCTGGCTGTTCAGTGGGATTCTCATCAGTATTTCTGACTTGCTTTCTCCACTGGGATAAAATCAAGTCAAGTTATTAATTGTGCTGAACTGAAGTATTACAAAAGTAGATAACATTAACCCCTGCTAGGGCAATGTTTCTGGAGGAAACAGGTTGTTGTAGCAAAGTAAGGAACATATAAAAAAAAATAAAAAATAAAAGAGACTTTGAAATAACCTCCCTCCTAGAAAGATTGCTAAATATCTTCTGTGTTATTTATCAGGCTCGGCAGAGAATATTACAGAGCAAAGGAAATAACAATATTTTCTTCTATTTGTGTCTCTAGTTACATAAATAATAATAAAACAAAACAACAGAGTAAAGAAATGCCCTCAGGCACTAACCAACCACGCATCTGTGATTTTATAATTCTAGAGACACGAAGCCAAAACACAAATCCTTTATCCCTTTCTGAAGCTGCTGCACTGCTCCTTAGTTCCTTACAGAAAGCAAAAGAAGGTAAATGCATGTTTTGTCTTACTCTGGCTTTTTTTGAAAAAGGATTTTTTCAGCATTTCATTTACTAACATCTTAGTAAATTGATCTAGTCTGAACTGAGACAGCGTTCTACAGAGTGCACTGTGTTACAAGCCCAGGAGTTTGCCCAAATTATGCTCTTCCCCTCTTTGGTTCAGGACAGGGAGGGAGAAAAAGTGGCTAAAGCCACCTGGCTGTGAGTTCCTTATTCAAGCTATTAATTGCTTACATCCTGACAAGAAAAAAAAAAAAAAAAGGCTTTATTTAAATTAGGAAATGTGAAGCAAACCCTTAGTAAAATACAAGGTGATTTTGTACCTTTCACACCTTTCCTGAAATGCCAAGAGGGTGTGAGAAACACCTCACAGAATTTACCTGGTGTATGGACAGATGTGCTGGGACCACTCCTGTCTTTGCCACATCCTAAAATCTCCCACTGTGCCTCACAGTAGTGTTGGGGGTCCAAGCTCAGCTGTGCCTCCCCTGTCCTGGCCTAACTACACTAACAAAAAGAAAATTCAGTGGCATTTTGCAAGGAGAGAGAGGCAAACCTAAACATTAGCATTGTGCTTTGGACAAAATACATGAGCAGTTCTAAAGATAAAACAGTCAAAGTGTCATTTGTATTCCAGCAAAAAGAGAAAATCCTCTGAAGCTGGATTTTTATAAATTTTAGTGGTATTTTCCTGAATGTTGGTGCTGTTCCAAAGAGATGGTGGACAGCAACAACCTCCTGAGGGAAAAGGTGATTTATCTGAGAGAGCTCAGCAGAACTGGCAGCCCTTTTTGAAAAAAAATACTATGTGGAATAACATTACCATCATTGAGCAGGGAATAATAAGATATTCGAATTTGGGCAAGCCATGAACTTTCAGGAGATAATTTTCAGGTGATTTTAGAGTCCTCTTGGCTGAGGGCAATGTGCAAATAAAGAAAAAATACCTTATTTTCGTCTATATGAAAAATTTTTGCCCTGTACTAAAAGACACCTCTGGAGGGGGTTTGTATCTTTGCTCTTCAGCAAGCAGAAAAATTCCTACATTTAAAGTGAGAGAAGACATCACCATTTCTAGAGATGCCTTAATATGACTAAGAAGTCACATTACACTAGGTCTGTGCTTGAGGCACATCTATCTCCTGAAAAATTTGCCTGGCTGAACTTACCTTCATCCACAACTTACTTTTCCCCCCCTTTGTGTTTTGTCTTTACAGCTGAAGAGGAGAACACTGATCATCCTGGCTACTTGACAGACAACCTATCAAACTGGTGAAATATTTCAAATTTCTTTAGCATTTGTATTGCATCGACCTCGAAAGCATAACTTGTGTGAGCAGAGTGTTTCATCCATTCTCACTTAAGTTCACCAAGGGTGACATGTAATTTGCATTGCAAAATTCTGAATGCAAAGGGGTTAAAAGGCACAAGTTCAGGTAAGGGGAAGCGTATGTAAAGTTCCTGCTTTCCTTTTGTATGTCACACCCAAAATTTAAAATACACCAAAATACCTGAAAAGAGGATTAAAATGGTCTCTTTTTTTGGACAACTCCTTCATTAAAAACAGTTTTTCAGTTGTCACTGGGGAACCTTTTGCCACCTTCCACCCAGCTTTTTTAACTTTCACAAGGACAGATTCTTTTACCACTTCACTGCTGGCCCTGTAAGGTGCTGATGGCCAATAAATTCAGTGAGATATTAAAGAAGTCCAGCTATTTTTGGCTGCAGGTATCAGTCACCAGAGGGAATGGGCAGCAGCACCTCCTGCCCCAGTTACACACATGCAGAAATGTGAATAATTCTACCGAGCAAGTCCCACTACATAAAGACACTATGGGGACTTTTACACTGTCAGGGCATCATTAATGACTGCATAGTTATTGTGCTTTTTTGTTCCTGCTTTTTGAGAACTGGAATTGTGCGTAACTCTGTTAATTATCATTCCATGCTGATAAGGATGTATCTAGCATTATCCACGTCATTTTGTGCTCTTACTGGAAAGCCCTCTGTAGTTCTCATGGTAATTAAAAAAGTAGCCACATGATTTTTGCGTCCAAGCAACTATGTTTTATTTGTTTGACCTTTAACCCTAGTCATGCCCTTCATCTTTGAACACAGCTTTCCTCCAGTCTTTCTCAGGACACTGCTAATTAACTTGGTTAACTCACACTAACAATAATTCTGCTTCTCCTCAACACAAAGAGAGGCAGCTGAAGGAACAGAGGAATTCATTTCTATCACGGGGTTAGAGGCATTCTCAGTAACTGTTTATAATCTGTATTATTTTATGGAGGAAACATAACTGGAGAAATCAACATGCCCAAGTTTGCTCATTTTTTAAGCACTAATGTATCTTTCAATATGTTGTGTGACAGAATACATTCCTGATGAACTTCACCTGAAGATCAATGGTATCCCCACCAGAATCCTTTCATTAATTTAACTGCCCTTTGTTTCAAGAAATAATGTCAGGTTTCTGGATTTATTTTTTTTAAGAGAACATCATTAACTTTCAGTCAATATGCCCTTTGAATGCTCTTTCACTGGGACTCTCAGCCATTACATTCTTTGGCTCTGCAAGGGAACCCTGATTAAAAGCACTTCATGGAAGAAACTCACAAAGTGCAGTTTTTCCATTTAGTAAACTTTATGAAGGAAAATATTGGCAGCATCTTGGCTTTCACCACTCTCATATGAAAAACTGTTGTTTTAATTATTTTTAAACAGCTAAAAAATAGTGACTCCTTTTAAATCCAAATAATTTTGCCATAAAAGCCTGAGCCTACTTCTGAGAATAGTTATTCTTTCAGGTATCCAAACCAGATTAAGATCGAAAATCCAATTTGATTTTAGGTGGCCAAAAACACAAATAGGCACATTGTCACTTTTATTCCATATGGCCTAAAATAAGAAGCATGTCATTAAATGATGGTTAAGTGTTTGAAAGGGAGGTGTCTAATCAAAGTTGGACATTTGGAGTTCCCCTGGGGTTGGCAGTGAAGGCACCTCCAAAGGTTACATCCTCCTACCTGCTGAAGAACAGGCTGAGTCAACTCCTGGAAACGCCTTTTCTTGAACAGCATGAGAAATTCTGGATGGCTCCTTCTTGACATCTTCATGTTAAGATCTGCTTCTGAAGAGCATTTTCAGGAACTCTCTGCACTTCTAGGAACTGAAAAGCTTTCTGTAAGGCAAACGAAAGGTCCACTTCTTGTTGTGAGGTTAAATTACTCCCCGAGCACTTAGAAGTTTCAGGTGCATTTCCAAATCCGCCTGTGAGTTCTTTTAGCATTATTTTTTAGATTAGATCTCTTCTAGAAGTGAAATAAATCAGTGGGCTAATGGAGCAATTGTTCCCCCTCTTTGAATGTTGCCACATTACCCCGTGGCCTGGAGGTTTGTCTGCAGGGGAAGGTGTTACTTGAGGAAGTTTTGCCAATCACTTTAGCCAAGCCACGTTAATTTCCTCCCAAAGCAGTTTGTTAACAAACCTAGAATTGAAGCAAGATGAAAACAGCAAAAGAGACACACCAGAGGGATCAGAAAATAAACGGTCTGCTGTTTATTGTGGGTCTAAATGGCTGCAGAGAGATGACTTCTCTAAAATTCAAAATGCCCACTGCATAAGACTTTATATTGTTCCACAGGAAGGATGTTTTACCACTGGATCAAGACACTTCTGTGTGCTGTAAAAAAAAAGTTTTAAATTATGTAAGCTTACAATAAACAGCATAAGGAAAAAAAGGAAGACCATTTTCTTTCCAGTGTATCTTTTTTTAACTCTTCCAATATTTCTCTGGTGAAACACTTTTTTTTCCCTCTAATTTTTTGAGCTCTGGTTTAAAGTTCATGTTAGTTTAGGATGGGAAGAGGGGAAACATAAATGAAGCAGGAATTCATTCATTTGGGATACCCAGAATGGAGCTATCTGTGTAGACTATGATTAATAAAGTGATTCTGTAGACAAAGGTATGATCTGCAGTTTGTAAAAGCTCCCGAGGGGATTGTTGCATTCTCTAGATTTATTAACCTTAAGAAATCTCTCCTACCTCAAAGGGGCACAGGAAAATTGTCATTTAAACTACTTCCAAGGTGAAATAATGTTAGGCTTTCCAAGAGTGTAGCTCAAGTAACATTTAAGATTCTCCTAATTATATCACACTGTCCTTAACACAAAGCTTGCCAGGCCTACAGGAGGAACTGTTGAACGGCTGGAGGGACACCCTGCCAGGGTGAGAGCAATGAATTCAGTTCCTGTATTCCCCATGCTGCTTCTTTTTTCCTTGTGGCAACGCTCCAAGGGAAAAGGGAGACTTGATGTTCTGCCTGTCCCTCTCGGCCTCCTCGTCCTCGTCGTATCTTTCATCCTCATCTTCATCTTCGGCCTCGCTGTGGTGGGGGCTGGAATGCTGAGAGACAGAAGGTGATGGTGGCACTGAGGAGGGCCTGGGGTACCTGAAACCTTCCGTCTGGAAGAGAGAGACATGAGTTGGATGTGTTAGCACAGTGTTCCCCAATCGGTTGTACACAGAATTTTAAGTCAGAATATGCTCGCTGAAATTCAAGACTTCAGTTTGAAATTTCCAAACAGTTTTCCGGTTGTAATATCAGTATCTGCAAAACCAGAACCAACCAAGGGTTTTAGGTTTGAGCCTCCTTTCTGCTACTTATTTAAAATAAAAAAAAAAAATTAAGTTGCTCTCTGGAGGTTTGGTTTCAAATAAAATCATTCTTACAGTGGTTCTGAGCAGCCTCCCTTCTCAGACTGGTGCTAACACATACTAGGCAAGAACTGCTTGAAGGTCTGCCTTTAAACTGACCCCTTGCAGTTCCAGACAACATAACCATGTTTAGATGAAGGCAATACTTTGCCTCGGTTTCCCTAGAACATCCTTTCCCAGCTCCTTTTCTGTTTGGTTCGTGCAGAACATCTCCATGACGTTTATCAGAAGCACCATTAGAAGCTGCCACTCTTTTAAGAGGAATTTCAAAGGCCAGCTCCTCAGCTGGTCCAAAGTGTCATAGTCCCATCCAGGGCACTCTAAATCATCTGAAGAGTTGCTCCTTTATCACTCCTGACTGGTGACTGGGTCTATAACTTGTTAATATTTTAACTTTGAGTTCCTATTTCCCTCCAGTTAACTCAAAACTTGCCGATTCTCTTCTCCCTCTTTCTGCCAAACACATACACACACCCACACCCATCTTCTCTCTCTCTCTCTCTCTCCTTGTAAAGCAGTTAAAATGAACTCAAAAGCAGACTTTACCTTTGGTGGAGCACTTGGTTCCATCTCAAATTTGTCTGGGAATGTTCTGCTGAGGGCCAGGTGTCGGGCGTGCATGTAGTACTGCAAGGTAAAAGAGAAGCCTTTACAAGTCAAGGAAGCCTTGGGTAGATTCAAGTAGGGGGACAAAGGAACAAAAAATTAGAGTCTTCTAAAAGATGATGCTGAACAAAGTCTAGACATCTTTTCAGCTAAGCTGAGTCCAGCTGATACTGCTGCCTGTAATGAAGACATTGTTGTGAAGGAGCAATCCATCCATGGTAGATTCACAGCAAAGAAGTCTGGAACAGAAGCTGTGAGAATAAGATGAATTAAGATGGAAACTAGGACTTGCCTTGGCCAATGTAGTTCTTACTGAGGTATTCTTTACCCCTTAAGATAGAATGGGCTCTTTTTTAACCAGGAAGATTGACACCTGTAGGTGTACACATGTATACACATAAACTTCAGACTCATCCTTGCATAGGAAGCACGTGGAACAGTTACAGAAAAAATAGTATTTATCAGTTTACTGATGCCTGGCTTTTAAGAATTTGGCAAAATTATTTATGGATCCACCATACTCCTGAGTTTGCAGCACATGCACAGAATAAATAGCTTGCTGTATCAGGGCCTTATGCTGTGGGGAACCATATAAACACTAAGGTTCTCACACACAGGTATCAGAGCAGGAAAAGGTCCAAAAGAGTTACAAAACTAAGATAGAAGTGCATCCACTTCTTTACTCCTTTGGCCTTGAGAATACTGCTTTGCTGCTGTCTTCTTAGCAGGTAGTCCTGCAGTGCTTTCTCTGTCAAATTAAAAACACTACTTTGCCTTTTAAGGCACAGAGGTAGTTTAGTAGCATTGAGGAGCCACAGGGGCCAGAAACATCTTATGAAGAACGGGTAGGATTTTGGAAAGTGTCCAGGTAGCTTTGGAGCACAGTTCCTACTCAGTGGATGTGCTGCCAGTGTCACCAGATTTTTACATTGTCCTTAGCACCAGAAGAGCTCAGGGTGACTGGCTGCTGCTCTAACCTGTTCAGTCAAGTCACATCTCTCCTTGCCACTGGAGTATGGAAGCACTACACTGGAATGTCAGGGCAGGCTTTGCCTTTAGCACTTTTGGGAGATGCTTGTCAGCACAAGGCTGTCTCACAGAATCACAGAATGTGCCAACTTGGAAGGGACCCACAGGGATCATCGAGTCCAGCTTCTGGACCTGCACAGGACCATCCCCAAGGGTCACCCCCTGTGCCCCAGAGGATCATCCAAACCCTCCTGGAGCTCTGGCAGCCTTGGTGCTGTGCCCACTGCCCTGGGGAGCCTGTTCAGTGCCAACCACCCTCTGGGGGAAGAACCTTTTGCTGAGATCCAACCTGACCCTGCCCTGACACAGCTCCAGCCACTCCCTGGGTGCTGTCCCTGGTCCCCCCTGAGCAGAGCTCAGTCCTGCCCCTCCTCTGTCCTTCCCTAGGAAGTCCTTGCACTTCATCACCATGTGAAGCTGGTTGATCAGCCCGTGAGCTTGGAATTTTTAACACTGGTGTTACACAGTTCCACACACCCTGCCCAGGTATTTCCAGTCCAGGAGGTCCGAGAGCCTCTCGGTTCGGTTCCTCTGGATGATCCTCTGGCGAAGGGACTGCTGACAAAACCCGTACAGGAACTGGGTCAGCTGGTTGCACGACTCGTCCGGGGAGCGGAACCTCCTGTCCACAATGTAGATACCTGAGGGACACAGAGAAGTTGGACATGAGTGGAATTAAAAACGGGATCTGACCTCTCACATGTCCAATCTGCCTTCTTCCACATGGCCTTACAAGCATTACATGTATTACACCCTCTTTTTAATGTTAAAACACAGCTACAACTCTATAACATTTGTTACTGCTCTGATGGAATGGAAAGCTGAAGAGAACTAGGTTTTTTTATTTTCGTTTTCTTTATCTGAAATTCAGCCAATTCTTCAAAACTCAGAGGCTTTGTTGTGGCTGTGTAAGTATGTCCAGAAGGATTCGAGTTTCTCGATAAAGACACCTCATTTTTTTATCTCCCATAGTTTTCAAAATACCGACTGATCAAAAAAACCCCACACAATCCAGTGTTTTTCTAGTTTGCTGTAGAATTTTTGAGTGTGGATGGTCAGAATCAGCCTGTAGGAGAGAGACTGTGTTTTCTGTAGAAAGACAAGTGTTTCCATAGAGACAGTGAACTCACGTACATCAGTCAAGAGACAATTCTGGCAGAGAGAGGGCAGAGGTGAGCTTTGCCTCTACGTAGTTTGTTAAGATTAATACTTTATTTTTGGCACCTTCCTTACACCAGGGTGTTGGGAATACGATGGTACTAGACCTCAGCTGTCTTTCACTGCTCCTTTTGAAGGGCTCAGAGGCATTAAAGGGAAATGCTGGGAGACTCTACGCCAGTACGAGCAGTGGGGAGTTTGGAAGGATAAAGAAGATCAAAGGTTAAAGGGAGACAAAAGAGAAATAACCTGGGAAGGGTTTGGATAAAAACAAAAGTTGGAAAGGCTCATTCAAACATAACAAGCTATTGAAAGCTGTAGATCTGAACTCCACTGCATTAGGGAAATCACCAAATTGAGGGGTGACAACACGGTTGTTGTGCTTTTTGCTTCCCTAACTCAGAGGGGATGAGTTGATGTGGCACGACAAAAATTTTTACCATAAGCTGCTGGGTCAGAAACATGTTCCTGCATGAAACAGCCAAATCCAGAGAGGTTTGTGGTCACACTGGGAATGCCCATCACAGTACATTCAGCTGCCAAAAGAAACAGACAAAAAAAGCGTTTCAGGGCGACAAACTTCATGTGGTTTCACCTCAAGAGAGAAAATAAAAGGAAGAATAAAGAGGCAGAAAAGAAGGTCCCATAACACTGGAGCTGCTCTGAAAATGTCAAGTGAAAACCATAATGCTTTGTTGTGGATTTGGAGAAAAAGTTAAAAAAAAAAAAAAAGGAAGAAAAAGAAATTTTAAACACAAAATTTCATACTGTGTTTGCAAATATATATATCTGAGTTTTCCAGCAGCTAAACTGAAAACTTTCTGGGAGTGCAGTGTTGAAACAGAGAACCCCAGTGTATGGTCTGTATTGTTTGACTTTCAAATTGAAGCCTGGTGTACACTTCTGTTCATCAGTGGTTCACAAATCTTTACAAAACTGATTCTCTTAGGACCAGGATCATCTTAAACCTTGGGTTTGATACTCACTGTTTGTAAATTGGTCCCTGCAGCAAGAAAAAAAACCCCAACCAACAAACCCCACCACTAACTCAGGACTGCATTCACAGTAGAAGTGGAGCTAATTTTTTAAAATCAGAAAACATATGCCTATTTTGTAGTTATTTCTGTCATGGCCATGAGTAAGGATAACTGTCCCCTCAGACTTAAAAAAGATTTTTGCAGATGAAGTTAAGCCCAACCTAAGCCAGCACACAGGTCAAGTAAACACTCTGGTCTTTGAAATGCAGAAAGCCATCTTTGGGGCCTTCACTGATATGACAGTAAAACATGTCTATAAAATATACTTATAAACCTATATTAAAAAAAAAAATCACTCTTTGTTTCTGGGAGATTTAAATGGGTATCAACAAAGAGAATTGCTTTTGCATCAGCAAAGAGAAACCACTCTTCTGACGAGTGTAAACCACAGTTTTCCTCAAAACTGTCAAGTACCAGTCTAACTTTTCTGTCCAGGTCAGAAATCATCCCTGGCTGTCACACTTACTTTATACCTTGGCTGAGGCTAGAAGAGGAAGAGAAATTGCTGGCATGCAAGAGGGTTATATCTTGGAACCGAACAGCTTTCTTACTCAGAGAGAGCGAGAGCTCTGGAGAGCGACAAAACTTGCAGAGTTTCTATTCTGATTCATTGGCTTAAAACAAATGCTCTTACAAGGGGTACCCCAACTTCAGATGTGTATCAAGACTACAGAAAGTATTTTGGAGGACATGAAAAACATGGACTTGTCAGCTTTGATCTTCACAGGTACTCAAGTTCATAGTTCTCACTGATTTCATCAGGTGTTCAGTTCCTTTTTTTTTTTGAATGGGGGCCAAATTTCAAGTCAGAATCTATATGGTCTCTGTATTTTTAGAAATTCCCACTTAATTCCATGAGATTCAGCACCACTGTGTGTATTTGTGGCAAATAACTTAGCTATGGTGTAACACAATTCTCTCAAACCCAGCTGTTATCTTGAATTAAATCCACTGAACTGTGTCAGCTTTCTTGCATCGGATTTCTTGCCCTTTTTTCAACATTTACATGTCTGTAAATCTTCTTTGAAAATCCTTGAATCCAGTTAAGAATTAAGTTATAAAAATTATTTCTTGTTCTAAACCCCCAGAAATCAAAGGAGTACATGTCAGTGTGGGAAAGGGTGCAGTCCAAGGACAAATGTGAGAAGTTGCCAGTCAGTGGATAACACTTTATACCACCCAGCCCCAACATTTTTCCAGCAGTTAAGACCTTTGCACTGCAGAGAAAACAGAGCCTCAAAGAGTTTTTGCAGCCCTCCAGAGGAGACTGGCTGCAAAGCCATTTTACACCAACCCTCCATCCTGGTTAAGGGTACAGGTTGCCTACCTGGAGTGTAACCCCAGGGCTCGTAGTAAGATGGGAAGACACCGAGGTGGCAGCCTCTGACAAACTCCTCATAGTCCAGGGGCAGCAACGGGCTTGTTGAAGAAAGAAACTCTGGATGAAGGATCACCTGGATATTCAAAACTTAACGTTAGAGGTGAAAGAAAACCGTCACGGGTACATTTTAATTATCAATAAGCTTAAGCAATTTATTCACCCTCTTCCTAAGTATCTGGACAACACCTCCTCTGACCAGTCATCTGTTATCTAATCCACTTCCCACACTGAAGTGTATCCTGCACACAAGAATTGTTGCATTCTTGTCCTGGAAACAGAATTGATAATGAACTTTTTTTTTTTTTTTCTGGACAGGCCTTCAGCTTTATCATTCTTCATCAAGAAAAATCATGTGCATTGAGAATTATGCCTAAAGCTGTGGCATTTAGCAAGACCACAGGGGTTGTCTTGGTCTGGTGTACCAAGGCAGAGGATTTCCAAGGGCCTGGAGGGACAGGACAAGGGGGAATGGCTTCAAACTCACAATGAGCAGGTTTAGATGGGATATTGGGAAGAAATTCTTCCCTGTGAGGGTGGGGAAGCCCTGGCACAGGTTGCTCAGAGAAGCTGTGGCTGCCCCATCCCTGAAAGTGTCCAAGGTCAGGTTGGATGGGGCTCTGAGCAACCTGGGCTAGTGGAAGGTGTCCCTTCCCCTGGCAGGGGGTTGGAAGGAGATGATTTTTAAAGTCCTTTCCAACTGAAACCATTATGGGATTCTATGATTTGGGATGTCTTGTTAAGAGGAGGCCTCAGGCAGATAAAGCTCTTGTGAGCCCCACAGCATGCACTGAAATAAAGGAATATTTACCATACTCAACAGATCTCCCAAAAACAAGGAGAATTTTGGACCCGGACATATTAGAGCCTCATCACCACATTCCTGTGCCTAGGGCAACTAATCCTGCTGGAAGACAAAGCTTATTAACTTAGGCTGATGTCTGCATGACTCTGCAGGGCTTTGGGGTCACTGCCCCATTTCCACTGGCAGGCAGGGAAGTGCTTTGTATGATCTGTCCAGTCAGCTTTGGGGGGGGGAAAGTGTGTGGGAAATGGTTTAAACTCCCCTGGGCTTATTTCCCTGCATAAACACACTGCAGCCATCCCTCTATGCCCAGGATATGCTTTCATCCCTTCTTAAAAACAGTCATGCTACTCACTTGAGTAAATAAATGAAGGTACTCAGCCAGTAAATGAGCTGTAGACTCTTTCTGCGAGTTTATTTGATGCCAGTGATTCCACTGGCATTGCTGAGGGTATTTTTCACATGCCAGCTGTGTCTGATTGGATGTGTCACACATTTCTCAAAATTTGTTTTCCTTTTGAAGCTTTTTTCGTCCATGACATTCAGCTCATTAGGAATATTAAGAATTAAGCCTGTTCATGCAGCAGGTAATTTTCCAGTGGTAACAACAGTTTTCTACAAACCTGACATATGCCAAGACAACCAAGTCTGCTGAGAATCAGGAAGAGGTGTCTGCATTGTTTTGTACTATTTGCTTTCTAATTTTCAAGCAGTTGTCTAGTTCCAGGTCTGGGGAATTTTTTACAACATTTATATCCAGTGCATTTTTCCACCCTGCTTTTGTTACATCCAGTGTATCATTACCATGTTATGATCCCAGAATTCACTGGAGACACACATTTAGCAGAGAATATGTTAAGCCAAAGAGAAGCAACTAGGAAGTTGAGGAAAATATTTACTCAGTTATTGACATGGGTTTAAAAACACTGAGAACAAGTAATATGTCATTGTCAGAGATAGTACGGATATGACTTTAAAAAGAAGGTTTGGAAGAAGAATAATTTGAAATATTAGGTTCTACTTGGACTGGACAGATGTTGAGAAAATTAACAGAAAGACTGTCAGACCGAAAAAAAAAACATTGGGAGAACTTGTGAGAGCAGGAGCTGATATTTCTGTGGTTTGACAAAGTAACACGTGGAAATAAGGAAAGGATTTATTTACATACATTTAGTTTCAACCAAAACAGGAATTCTTTCTGCTCAGGATTGAAGCCCTGGTTATTTTCTACAGCAAATACTGAGTATCAGGGGGCTGTTCAGAAGAGATGAATCAACACTCCATGAATGTCTGTGCTCCAACTTTGGACCTCTAGTTTTACGCAAATTAATCTGTGACAGAGTTTTTACATCCAGGTGCAAACAACCCGTGGCACTTCCTTGATTTCAGGAGTAGAAACTCCACACTCTGCACAGGAAGCAGACTGATCCAGACTAGGACTGGATCGAAGAAAGTCCATTTTACATCTAAAATCCCAAGGGCAGGATGTACCTTTACTCTGTCTGTCCGGTTGTTGAAGAGGCCGATGCGCCGGATGGTGTTGAGGATTGGGTCGTTGCTGTCGTCAATCATGTTGTGGGTGGTCACTGGAGGCAGACAGTGTCTCTAAGGACAGAAAAATAAACCCATAAGCCAGACAAAACTCTTGGCAAACAGTTCTGTCACCGTTTTCTGTTACAGTTCTATCCCCATTTTCTAAGGTTAGTGGAAGACAGTGGGAGATTTTGTCACTGATGTGAGCAGGTTTTCATTTTAAGGTAAGAAAGAATGATCACATAATGTTGTCTTCCATATAGCCAAGGCCACAAATGAGACCATAAAATCTGGATTTGCTTCATTTACCTCAAAATACACATATTTGTAGTAACTTTTAGAAAGGCCTACTGTTTATTTTCAAAGGTTTTTAGTTAATATATTGTATTTCCTTAAGAGTTTGATTTTACCTATTTAATAGATCCAGGCTTCAAGAACAACAAAATATTTACATGTAGTGCAGAAGAAAAGAATTAGGAATTTTGGTGTCCTGCATGTGTTCCATGAATTTCCCAAAATAATTAGTTTAGGTCATGCTGGCATTAAAAACAGCCACAGCTGATCTTTAAATGTTACCAATGAGAGGTATATCTGCTGAAAACATCTTCCCAGATGCACAGACAATCCTTGTACAACATAACATTTATCACTTGTACTGGATATTTATGAAAATAACACATTTTCTGACCTGAGTTGAATAGATGGCTCTTTTCATAATGGTTATATCATCTCGGTCAAGAATCTTGTTCAAGTCTGGAATTTCTCCTCTGCCAAAGCAACACAAAGCCTGTTTTACCAAATGACTTGTTAACAGGAGAAAGAAAACAAAGAAACAGCAAACAAGGTCTGATATCAACATGAATCTTTACTTTTTTTTTTTCATGCCCTTTCTATATTCCCTCTATTTTGTTCCCCCATACACTTGCTGACCTGTCAATCAGCTTCCAAAAAAGCTAAGCAATTCTTTTTTTTTTTTTTTTCCCCTCTGTTTTTCAGACACAGCTTGTTATTTGCTGAAGTTCCACTCATCTCACTTGTGCTTTGGGCCATTCACTTCCAACTGTCTTTTGAAACAATATGACTAGAGCACTAACAAATATTACTTTATGCTTTATGTTATGCTACATCCCAGATGTCTCTTAAGACTCTTTACACCACGAGATGCTAATATTTATTTTTTTTCCTCTGTGATTTGTGATTTGCTGTATGTGGTCCCACATCCTTCCTATGGATGTCAAAATTTCCTCCCCAAAGAGCAGAAGCACAGAACCACCTGCACCGCTGGCTCTGCAAGGCAGAGCAAAGCAACCTTATCCACTCACTTTAGCAGGGCATTGTAGAGCTTCTTTCCAAACTTTTCTTTCACAGACTGGGCAATGTCCCTAGGAAGATAAATAAATACATGTAAAAAAAAAAAAAAAAACAAACAAAACCAAACAGGAGAATCCAGGACAAAGCATAAAAGAGATTTCCTGCTGTGGGAAAATCAAACTGTGCTCTGATTAGTGGGCCATGTTTCCCATGTTGTCAACCACGAAAAAGAAAACATATATATGACCCTGCACATTGAAACGTGATCATTAACACTGGACATTAATCAAGGCTGAGAGGTCTCCAGTTCAACTAATAAAAAGACACAAGGGATTTTAAAAGAAGCTCCCTCTTTCTGCCTTATTTCCCAGCTCAAAGACTTTTGAAAACAAGCGTTAGACTGAAAGGCAGTTTGTCGTAATTAGTTTGGAAAACAAAAAAACTCCCTGAAAAGTTTTAAGCTAATAATAAAGCCTGTGCCAGACAAATGTTTTATTTTTGGCTACGAAAGAACTCCAGTTCTAAATGCAAAGAGTAAGTTATATTATTCTGCCCCTAGTTGAAATAACTTGAAAATGTAACTGGAAGTTCTGCTGTCAAAACAGCAAAAGCGCTCTGAATTTGAGTAAAATACCCACTTCCTGGAACTTTTCCTGCCTTTCTGATTTCTGTCCGTACTTTGGGCTAAGACAAAGCTCGTTAAGTGAAATTCTGAACTTTACCAAGCTGAGAATCCACACACCTGTTGTTAGTTGCTCTCTCCCAATTCACATAGACACAATAGTTGATGGGTTAATTTTGGATGAGTTGTAAAGCAGCTAAAATGTCAAACCACACTGAATCAAATCCCACCAAACTCATCTCCCCTCCACCACCATATTTTCTTAGACTCATGCCATGCACAATATCCAAAACTCAGCCCAGATGGAACAGACTGCTTTTGCAGAAGCAGAGGAATTTTATATCCCAGATCAGCCATCGTCCTCTCCTTCAAAAGTGCCATCCTCTTCTTGTATTTCATTTCTGTGGCATCCTTAAAATCATCTAATGCTATTATGTAATACTGTAGTCAGGTGATTTTACCCTGGAGCTCCAGATTATGACCATGATAATGCTGCAGATGATGATGATGCAGAGGGTCTTTTGCTTTCCATGGAGCACAGTGGGAAGGACAGCTGGAAGCAGGAGATTTTCGCATGATCTTACATTTTAGTTTTACCTTTACTGTTATTGCTGTTCCTGCATTGCTGAGTACCAGAGAAATAATCATGTATTAGAGATACAACACTGCATATTTCATGTAATTTAAATTTTCCTTAACATCCATACATTGTTTATTCAATGTGTACCTGTCATATTATAGTCACACTTCACATACTTTATATCAAAGACAAAGCAGAGGCCAAAAGCACTCACTGCAAGCACAGCTGTGTCTCACTGCACTCACATTATTTTCTTCCAATTCCTGTGTAGTTCTCATTAGAAACTCCGGCACAACTTATTAGAAATTAGAAAATTCTCTTTAGAAACTCTCCTCTCACTTCAGCCCTCTAGATTTTAAGCTGACTGCACAGATCCTCCCCACATCCTCAGGGTGTGACATTCCATTTCAGAGCATCATTCCTTTCACCCATCACTTGGCACTTCCAGAAGTGGTACAGGATGGAACATCCTTTGGGCTGAACCATCCCTCGCCACTGGCAGTGCTGAAGGCAGCTGAGACACGTCATTGTTGGGAAGCCAGAGCTGGACAATTAATTCCAACCTGTACATTTGTGGGACCTGTTTCCAGAGTGGTAACCAGGCAGAATGTTCCCTGTAAGTCCCAAGAAGCTGCTGTGTGATGACTCCAGAGATAATCCAGAGAACAGAGACATTTTTCATGGCTGCCTTCTTTCCCAGATATGGCAAAAGCTGAATTACTTCAGTGACCCCCTGTTAAACTATTTCTGTCCCTGTTTTTGGGGAGGTTTAGTATCTTTTAGTCATCGAATTCAGCTGGATTACAGATACCCAGAAACTAAGCCAGAGATCATCTGCTGGAGGCAGTTAATGAGAGAACAAGAAAATCAGTCCCTTTCCCTTACATGGTGCCTTTCATCTACAGATCTCTAAACTAGACTTCTATCATTTTATAGATACAGAATTGGCATCACTTTAGAGACTTTAAACGTGTTGAGACACAGGCAGAAAGGGAGGTCTTGTGGGTTTTAGTCCTTCTGTTTTATGACCAGCTTCCTTATTTCTGCAGCAGAGTTTCACTGCTGCAGCCCCTGATAAGGTGCCTGTTTCCATTCCCATGCTCAGAGAATTAATCTGTAAATACCTTGCAAAATGCAATGGCATTTTTCACCTTTTTAAACAAAATTCATCCCTGATAACCCACCACTGGTTTTTCTTTATGAATTCGAAACTTCAGCTGCACACAAAATTACAGACAATTATTATCAACTGTTATTCTGCTGCCTCAGCCAGCACAATTTCCGTATTTCTACATAGAAAAGGATGTGTAATAATTTCTTTTTCCTGCAGAGAAGCTTCCTGTGATAAATCAGCAGTGAGTCTTTATTTCGTGGGAGCTCTATGGCACATCCAAAGGGAATACCAGAAACAGTCAGAAGACATCCAGAGCAGTGGATTTTCTAGAACATTTGACTTTGTGGCTGCAAAGCAAATCCTACTTGCTAATGTGTTACAAAGAATGGCAAGGGAAGTTTACTAAAAAGAAAAAACAAAACACGGACATAGATAAAAATAATAAATAAAAAAGGAGAAATATTTACCCTCATTTATCATTCTCATCTCTTTCATCCCTGAAATACATTCTAATTACCCACAACCCTCAATTTTAGCAGAGCAAAAAGAAAGGGCATCATTCCTCAGCTGAAACTTTTGCATGTGTCCCGAATTCACTGCACCAAGCCCTTGGAGAGAGTGGGAATTACCAGAGCTGCTTCCTGACTGCTTGTCCTTTCAGGGTTTCCACGTTGAAGTTGTTTGTCTTTGCTGGCATGATGAAGAACACGATAACTGTAACGTCAGTCTTATGGACCTACACGACAAAGAAAGGAGAGGAATAAACCAAAAGAAAAGTAAAATCTCACTGCAAAGTATCACAGCCAACTTTAAGAACTGATCACAGGAAAATCCAATGCACTTGGGCTGCCCAGGAAGGCTCTGACCTCTTCACTCTCCCTTTTTTGCCAGACACACAGCTGAGGATAACACAGGTAAAATATATGTCACACAGTGTCAATAGGTCAGTACAGATCTTCCTGACCTCTCATGGTTTAGAGGCCATGGCTGAGGATGTGGAAATAAACTTTAAAAAAAAAAACAAAAAACAACCAAACAACAAACCCAAAAATCCTACACACATTTTCTCACCTGACACAAACTGGTTTGGCTTAAAGGAGTGAGCAAAGGATTCCTTGCATGAATGAGGTTTTATTCCTGTCACCAACTGTTTAAAGAAAAGCTAAGGGTGAGCCCTGTTCAGTGCAGTAAATATTAAATTATTTTGGGTTGCCTCTGTTTTAAATTTTACACTTAAAAACCTGCTGTTAGCAGGCCTTCTCTCAGACTGAGATACAGGGAAATGCAGAGTGGAAAATAACCTTCAGGAGTCATCTGTCACGTTCAGGTTCTTCCCTTCCCTCTCTTCAAGGCAGGTTCAGGGTCCACCATGCCATGATCTCGGTGTGTATTAACTCTCTGTGCCAACATTATTACCTTACCTCCAAAATGTTAGTGAGGTACTCAAGTAGCAAAGGAAAAAGACTCTATAAAATAAAATAATTGCACCCAATTCTATGTATTTTTTAGGGCACACCACTGCAATGTGTTTCAGAAGCAGCAGCATTTCCAGATTCAGAAGCAGTACCAGGTATTCTGCCATTCCCAATGGAATTACCCCTTGAAACAACTACAGAGCAATAATTACACTTGAAAATGATAAAACACTTGAAAGAACTGCAGAGCTGTTCTTTGAACAGCTAATCAGACGCTGGCATCCAAAATGGAGCAGTAATGCAGTAAAGTCAGGCTCAGCTCGTGGGAGGAGCAACAGCAGAGAGTTTAACGATTCTGTGATATAAATAATTAGCTACAATAAGAGATTGCTGCAGTGGTTGCTCAAGCAACTCTTTCCCTCTTATCACATGAGACTTTCCACATTACCCGTTTTCAGAGTTGTTTAAATGCCATCAACAGGTACTTGATGTTGCCCTGAAACGCCAAACAACTGACTTCTGTTGTGGAAGAAACACTTGGGTTAGGTGAGGCTGTGTGAGTGAATGGAGGAAGGATCTGCAGAAAGTCCACGGTGTGGTAGAACAAGGTGTTCTTAGGGCTTTGGAAATCAATATTTTTTTCAGCCCTGCTGACAACACAGGATCGTTATTTTTATCCAGATTTTCCATATCATTTAAATGCTAAGAGCACAAAAGAGGGAGTCTGGCAACAACAGCCAACTGATCCTTGCTACGTGACCGAAAACTGATTAGTACAACTTTTTCTGTCTATAAATTTAAATGTATCAATCTTTAGGACAGATATGGAGACATTTTCAACAACCTCACTGTGGGTGGTGAGTGCTCTGATCTTTGATCAGAACAAGGCCTAGCTCTTATCTTCCCTACATTAAAAGTAAATGAATTTTAAAAATTATTTAAAAATATTTTTATTAAATAAAACACATTAGAAACATTGCACTCATTTTATACCTGAGGGAACAGAAGCATGGAGAACTGAGTTTCACTTCTCCAGGCTTCCTCACCAGCCCACTGCCACAGTGGGAATTTTCGTTGCGAGATTCCCATCCAGTGTGGTAACAGCAGATTTAAAAGATCATTATCAGGTCCCAGTGAATTAAACAATTTGTTTAAAAAGATATTTTTAAAAGGCATCATTAAAGGATTACTTTTATTTCCCTTCTAGTAGGTAAACCTTCAGGGCAAACTCTTGAATAGCATTTTAATTATTTCTCTCTGAAAACAAGGGAGGTGGCCACGGATTAATTCCTAGAACTATGTAACCAATTATTTTTAAAATGTCTGAGATCATTGTATTCTCTGAGGGTTCAGAAAAAGGGCACTGTGGAAACTGTGAGCATCCCATAATTACTTTCCCATAAACCAGAGCTTATAGGAATCCTTGCAGGTGACTTCCACAGTGTGATAATTTGAACATAAGCTCTATGTTGTCAACAGCTGCACAAGTTTTCTTACCCTCAGCAAAAAGTTTAATCTTGATAAGGCTTCTAGAAACATGTCAGCTCCCTTGTTGGAAAACTCGTATCTCCCAGCAATGAAGAAAAATAAGGTCTTGTCGAGATTGAAGTCCAGGTGGCTGAAAGTAAGAAAAAACAAACAGACAAGAACAAAGTATTTCTCTAGATGTAATCAAGCAAAGCACACAACAGCTTTCTATTCTGGAGGAATTTAATTATTCTGAGAACATAAAGAAAGTGAGGCTGTTCTGCTGTTCTTTAAATCGACTGCCTTAATCTGGCAAGCTGCATCTTGGGTAAATAATGAACAAATCAGCACATCTGCTCTCTGATATCACAATCTGTTAAGCAGAGTTAGGACTGGTGTCTAAAATTCCTTTAGCTTCTGACTGAGAAATCCCAGACAGATATTTGTAGAAGCTGGTAGCATTTCAGCTCCTCTATGAAGCACTCATTAGTCTTCCTGCTTTGGTTCTTGCTTTAAATATTGTCGGACAACCGTTGCTAATTTTTGAAAAGTAAAAGCATACCCATAGAAATGACCTCGAATGAACTCTTGGATCCTAGCCTTGTACATGGAATGCAAATTCTGAAACTCATGCATTGCTGAAAATTTCTTAATGTTCAAGCCATTTGGGGTGACAACATCTGGAAAAGCAGAGAAAAGGCAGAGGTAGACATCTTCAGAGTCAGAGAAATCTTTCAGGAAAGAACCACCGTGCCTCCCGGCTGTCAGCACGCAAACAGGTTACGGGTTATGTTATTTCTGGAGAGGGGACAGCACCGCCTGACACAACAGTCTCCACCAGCTCATTCCACAAAGCTCCTGCACGTGGGCACGTTGGCATTAAAGTGGCTTTTCTCCCCTTTGCTCAGCACTAGACAGATCCTGCCCTTTTGTCCCGTCAAGACTCGGGTTGTGTCTCCGTTCGGCCGTGTTTGTTGTGCAATGTGCCCCTTCCCTCTCGATTTGTGGTATCACTGGTCCCTGCTCTATCACCAGAGACTGAAAGTTCTTGAAAGCAAAAAAACTGCACAGGACTATGCCCTTGTTTGCTGCATGGCACAAGAGATACCCATCCTATCAAGACTTCTGAGGGTTTAGCAGAAAAGGGGGAATATAGGAAACCTTTTAAAAAAAGACCTCCCTTGAGTAATCTGTTGGATTTCTCCTAAAAATAGCCACAGAATAATATGCTTTACACATTTATAGCTGTTCTCCTCCAAGATTCTAAAGGATTTTTCAATTAAAATGTGTCCATTTCCAGCATTTTTAAGGTAGGCTTATGGGATATACACAGAGGGCAGACACAGCTTGTTTCAAACACTGAAATCCAGTCCCTCTTCAACTTCCTGGTAGATCACAGCAATTTAAAGGCTTGCCCTAAATCTAGTTCAAATAAATGGAAAGAATGCTACTTTCTTTTCTTTGAGATGGTTTACGAAAGCCATGTATGGAAATGAAAGGGGAGGCCAGTCCCTCATTTCAAAGGAACACAACTGCCTTAAACAAACCTGCACTTATTTATGATACCAGATATCCTTCAAATACAAAGAATCTTCAAAGGAGCAAGAAGCACTGATTATTAGAGGGCACAGTGGTGCCAGTTCCAAACTTGTTCTCCTGGAGGGGTCATTGGGTGTCTGCTCATCACAACCATTAACTGGAGTAATTTTAAAGGTTCCAAAGGACCTTCAGTGAGATATTATCATTCCCTACAACACATGGTTTATGCAATCCAAACAGCACCTCCTTTGATCCCAGTGCTCATGGTTAACTCCTCCCGTACACCAGGGTTGCTGATGGGAGCACAGTCTCTTCCTTGCCACTGATACAGGTCCTGAACGTCACTTTTGCTGTGATTTTTCAGTCCCAGATGCCTGACATTCGGGGTTTCCCATCCTTTCCCCCATTAGTAGAAGTTTGCATGTCTAGCATTAAACATCTGGCCTGATATAAAACAGTCTCCTACTTCTGGAGAGACTTATGGAGACTTCTTTTAAACACCTATGGCTCTTCTGATTAATCCCCTATCAAGATGATCTTAAAATAAGTACAACCAATTCTCCATATGCTATCTAATATATTTGCCTGACATTTTTCATGCAAATGCCACAGCCATTTTCAATTACTTCCCTGAAATTCAAAGTCTACTTCAGCAATATAAGCGTGTCCCTGACAGGTGAGTGATCTCTGATTAAACCTTATCTTGTAAAGGGTTCTGAAACACTCAAGGTTAAACAGCAGTAGATAAAAATTCAACCTTTATTAGCAGCTATGAAATACCCAAAATTTTGATGGGTCTGTCTTGGAATACCACATTTGAAACTAAAGACCAGGAAATCTTTACTTGCTAGGTACTTAAGATTTGGTTCTCGATGACAAAAAAAAGGACAGTCTTGGTGGGCCTGACAAGGAAAGTTGTGCTTTTACTTTCTCCTGCCCAGCACTAAAAGTTCTCTGAATAAAGACCTCTGTGGCCTCATATGAATGAGGAAGCAGCAGAGCAGACACATCCTCCCTTGCCTTTAGCAACCATCTCCTCCTTCCTCTGCACTGCCCTTTATCCAGCATGGAATAACAGGCTCCTGCAGGACATAGTTTTGAAAAGACAACCATTTCAAACTCTTCCCAAAAAACTAGGAATGCCTGACTGGGTATTTCTGGCCAATTTCCATCCACTCTCTCACATTTATTTTTTATTTATTGGGGAGTTTTGATCCCTCTCAGCCACCACCAGCAGCCTGTGTATAACCTACTGCCACGTCCTCTGATTCATCTGCAGCTTCATTTACCCTTTCATCAGGATTGGGGCTCAACCCATATCTTAGTCAAGGTTTTGAGAACAAACTTTGGTGGCCCAAAGCACCCAGTTCACTATTTCTGCTCAACAAACAGTAACATTCTGAACCTGTGTGGGGCAATGTGCCCTCACCCTGGGGAAGAAGTGATAAAAAAGAGCTTTGTCCCTATGTCGAGTGTTTTCTTGTTGTTTAATGAATTAATGACATTTTTGTTCAAAAAAATCTTCCAAAGGAGGTCAAATCAGAATGTTTTGACTTCTGTATTTGTAGGAAAGAAACTGGCAATAATTTAAGTAATATTGGCACAGTAGTATGTTTTCTGCTAAGAAGTCACTAACATTCAGGGTTGACTCATACTTTTTCAGAGTCTTCTATGATTTTGATCAAATACATAAAGATAGGAAGCCTAGATCTAGATCTCAACTAATACCTAAGTCTCTTGGAATTTTGATTCAAAGCCTTCTGTACTGCCAATACGTTTCACATCTGAATGAAAACATTAGAAATCCTGTAATATCAGTTTTCATGGAAATGTAACTTAGGATCGCTGACAAGAATCTTGCTTGATACTTCAAATAAAACAGGCTCAACATCAGATAGTCAAACTTTCGACAAATAAAATTTGTTTGACAAAATATTGATCAAATTATAAAAAGCAGTCACTCTGCCAGGGTTAGGCTGGCAAATTGGCCTTTGTCCTGGTGCAAACTTTCCCCATGCAATCAGGTTAGCTAAATTTTAAAGGCACTTTTCCAAGTGATAAGATTTACGATTTAAATTATAATCCAAGTTTAACATTAAAGAGAAGTAGCAGAGACAGCTCTACTTGGTGCATTTCTCGGTTATTTTTAGCTAACAATTTGGTTACAGAGTTTATCTCTCAATAAATGCAAATAAAAGTTAATTGTGCCAATTCTTCATCCCCCTTCTAAAAGTTTATTTTTGAGGTGGGTTGAGAAACACACACAGACTTTCAGCATTCAAGTTCCTTTGCAGAATTCAAGCTCAATGACCTACTGAAGGATAAATGCTGAACTTTCCAAATGGCCACTGTGGATTTCACAACTTCAGAGAGAATAAATAGTATGAGAATAGACCCCTACCCAGTTTATCTGTGGTCTAGGATTCAAAGAAACTAATAAAGTACCTATTCCCATCAGAACATACTTTCCACTTATAGTTGTCTCCCAGGATTTGGGGTGGCAATTCCTACTGAATTTCTATCTAGCGCTGTCAACGTGAAGCATGATATTTGTCAGTAATTTTTTAACTCAAACATTAAATATATTTACTTGGTTTCTTCACAGTTGCAAGAATAATCACAAAAAAGCTCAGGCCTGTGAGTCTCTGTGCATGGAATTCTCTTCAGCTTCAACTGACGTTTTATCTGTGAGCAGTCTGCAGATTTTCTCTCCCAAATTAAACTGGAGTCATACTCATTTCAGTCTCCTAAAATCCCAAAACATAAACTATGATTTCCAAAGGCAGCTGTTGCGAGGAGAAGCCTCATCCCAATATAAAACAGCTTCAGAAGTTGGATTTTCAGAGGTCAAGTGCTCAGCACTTCGTAAAAATCAAGACCTTTCAGAAAAATCCCAGTTTAGATGACTGAATGCTTAAGGGACTTGTTTAAAGGTGTCACGTTTCAAATGAAATTTAAAAAAATCTAAGTTCGTCATCCTATTGACACTTAGCCAGGAATGAGGCAAAGGATTCAATGAACATCTCTTTTGTGTTGATTCAGGAACCACGATATGGCTTGAAATTAAAGATAACAATCCCAAAGTATAATTAGCACTGCAAATCACCTAAAAAATATACAAAGGAAAAAAAAAAGAAAACTAAACAAAACAAGAAAATAAAGTCTTCTGAGTATTGCTTAGCTTAAAATAACCAAGATGTGAACACACCTGCTCAAAGAGTCTCCAGAATCGTCGTGCAGTTTTCCCCTCGTGACGCTTACCTGCACATGGAGCACTGGACTGACTTAAAGAGAGCTTTAATGACACATCACCCTGGGATTCATTACCTTGCTCAAACTCCATGCATGGAGCACAAAAAGGGTTTGAAATTTCGTATTTTATGAGGCCAACACAAAGGGGAAAATCAGGCAGACTGCTGGGCACATAACTCGACTATTTTAGAAAATATTATACGTATGAAGCTTTTCATGGTTTGGCCCTAAAAGCATGGAAACCCTGGCACAGACAAAGCTCCTGAACCTGGATGTTCTTGCAAAGAGTAAAATCAATGCTCTCCTAAAATGGTCCTGAAAGCAGTTTATTAAATGATGCTGAACTTGATTTCTTCTGGACTGCACCACACGCTGCTAGAATGTGTTCCGAGCGATATCATCTGCACTCGAATTCTGAAAATTGGTTATTCTCTGTCTCTATTATGTTCCTTCAGTCTAAGGAAATGTAGATAGTAGGAGGAAATACAGCAAAAATAAAAACAACAATTTGGGTCTTACCAGGAGTTCTTTTAAGCATATGTTCTGCTTCTGTGGCTGTGATCTGTGAGACCGTGGTGAACACATGGGCGCAGTGCACAGATGCCCGTTCCATACAGTACCGGTGGTAAATTTGCCTCTCTCCAGCTTCCTTGTCAATGTCAAACTGGTAAATGATAAAACAAACACAGAAAAGACACCTGTGTGTGATGAGCTCCTCAAACTTATGGCCTCGAAGGAGGTTCCTCGTGCCAAGCTCGGTTTCCCCAGGGAATGAGAATCGTGGGATAATTCTGTGGTTTTGCTGTTCCTGTTTTTTGAACTATTTTATCAACTTCAAAGGGTTCTGAAGGAGCAAGAGAGGTCTCAGGTCCTGCGTGTTCCTGAAAAAATGGCAGCTCTACAACAGGACAACTAGATTAATGATGCCACGAAAGGTAAGGATCTGTGGTATTTGGCCTGCTGGCTGAGAATGGGTGGAATAGTGGGAATCACAGAGAGAGAAATGTAGTTGTGGTGGAGAGGCAGGATATGAAGACTCAGACACAACTCCTGAGCGGACAAAGAAAGTAGAAAATGAGATATTTTCTGATCCTGAGAGATGTTCTTTCTCCAACTTCATCGCTGTTATTTTGCTGCTTCTCGTGTTTCAATCTGAACTCCATTAATTTCTAATTTCTAAGTTAATTTCTAAGTTTTCTTACTAGATGAGACCATCCCAAATACCAAAGCATTTCTGAATCACCTTTCAACCAGGCAGCTACTGCTTTTTTTTTTTTTTTTTTTTACTGAGCTTACATCATCCTGATGCAAAGAAAAAGCCCAACACCTTCCGAGCTTAAAGGTTCAAATGTTCACTCAGATGTCCACTGCAAAACCGCTGCAACGAGTCTAAAAAAAGGCGTCAACGATTTCAATTAAATTACAATCCTCTTAGTCTCAAATGATGTTTCACTTATGGGAAGAGAAGTCTTGACCTCCTAAGGTTGACAGAACAGGCACCAAAGGGACTGTGTGGGTGCCATGGAGAGTGACAGTGACTCTCAACGAGCTCTGTCCTTCTCGCTGCCTAATGCTGCACGGTCTGACTTTGATTGCATTTGACTGTGGGACTTCATGGCCTGTCAGAGATTTAACCCTTATTACAGGCAGGGCAGACAGCACTTTCTATAGTTAGGGCTGTGTGACCTCTGCTTCCAGCACTTTAGAACTCAGCCAGAACAAAGCTATTCAGACCCTGACCTTTCCTGCCAAGTGGGTGCTTAATGTCGGTACAGAACATATTTTAGGAAACTTGATCAAACGTGAACCATTTCAGGGGACTAGAATTAAGCAAGCAGCTTTTAATTTTTACTGAGGCAGGTATAGATACAGATGTAGCTACGAATGTCTTTGCTAAGAAAGTACTTTTATCTTCTTGAGTGGTGCTACACTACTTATGAGAAAGCGGCTTCCACTCTATTACTTGAAAATGCCACCCTAATGCGACCAAAAGAAAAGGGCTCTTGATAAATCTCAGCTAGAGACTTCTAGAGAAATTAGATGATTTATTTTGGCATTGATGGTCTTCTAGACCGAGAGTTTCTAAGTTTGCCAAAGAGATTTCTAGAAAAGGTAGGAAATGCACTTTACAATGTGCTACCATTTCTCAGTTGTATCAGCATATCTCATATTTTCAACGTTCCCCATGGGAATCTTAAATCATCTTTTCTCTAGGACATATATCTCATTTGTCACAGAAGTTGGATGGTAGAAGGAGCACTGAGTAGGAGGGCAGAGAAAGAAAAAAATAAAGGTGAATTAATTTTGACTTGGTAGAGTGCCACAGATCCCTAACATTGTGAATCACTTACCCTAAACCAATTCACACACAGCTTTTAACTGAGTATTTGATTGTTCAAACATTCTGTGCAAAAGAAAAAACAAAACAAAACAAAACAGAAGGGGACAGTTCTTTAAGATGCTGGACAAACACACAAACGGGATGGGCACCACTGCAGTCAAAACTATGTATGCCTTTTCAAATGCATCTGATTTTGCATTAAAAATAATGTTTAAATTGCTAGCAAACAAACAGTTGCTCAAACTTTCAAGGGTTCTTGTTGTATTTTCCCTTTCTCAGGAAGAACGGGTTTCAATTACAAAATGTGATTAAAAACTAAATTTGGGGCATGTTCACTAACTGTGGAAAAACACTCCCTCCAACACTACTGGGAGAAAGGTTCATAAAAAAATTGTTGAGCATTGTGGCTTATTTCTAGCTAGCTTTTACTTCTTTGATTGCATGAAAACACTTTACACATTTAACACATATCAATGCTTATTTCTTCATTGCTATTCATTGTCTCATATTTTGGAAATGAGAAGTATTTTATTTTGCACATGCTTGCATGACTTTTGGCATTTTTCTGCAAAAGTTCACGATTCCAGGGCTGCTGGGAAGTAGAAACAGAGGTCAGGGAGTTCTCACATTTCATTTGCTCTCACTCTCCAGCAGCTTCCACCACTAATCAGCAAGGCAAGCCCCTGACTTCTGACCTCACTTATAATGTGGAGCAAGAACTGTGCGCTCCTGAGCAGGCTAGACAAGTGAAAATAGCCTCAGACAAGTTGAAGGGCAGGTTAAATGAAAATTAATTGATGAGACAGGTGACAAATTTAGACCACACTGCCCTGAGCTCACTGTGCCAGCATCAGCTCCAGAATTAGAAGCAATGCGGGGCTGTGTGGAGCAAATCTTGCCCACATGAACAGCAGTGCAGCTGCTTTGCTCTCCACCCCCAAACCACTGTTCCTGCCCAGCAATGGGCTCTGCCCTCTGGGTGCTTGTCCACCTCTGAACTGTGTCCCATGTCCAGCCTGAGCAAAGCAAAGCACCCGTGAAGTGCGTCACGCTGACTGATGTTTGTTTGCTGTCACCAGCAAAGGGGAACACCAGGCACACCACAAAGGGAAAGCTGCACCCAGGGGAAAACAGATCTAAGTCACAATAACTGTCTGCAGACCCATTTAGGGCAGAAAAGACCCCTGGGATCATCGAGCCCAACTGTTTGATCCCTCAGAGGTTGTTAAAGGTTCCTCCAATATCCACTTCCCTGTAAATATTTTGCTGCTTCTCCCAGTGAGGATCCCCTCCTGCCCTGCCTGTTAGAAACCAAGCAGATTATTAGAATTTACAAGATGGAATGAACTAGAGGAGGAAAAGACTCCTTTGTAAGCCCACTCTAATTTCAAAACAACACAGGAAGATGTCCCACAGGCTCAGTGCTTTTGGAGCAAAGCTTGCATCTGCTGCAGTGCAATCCTGAGGAAAAAATTTCAGCTCATTTCTGTCTTTGCTAGGGATCCATTTACTGAGTATAACATTTCATTCATGTCCTAAAATCTAACGTGTTAGGAGGCACAGCAGGTAATCACTGAACCTCCCAGCATGGCATTCTGCTTAAGACATCTAAGATGATCTTTGAATGAAAAAAAAAAAATCAAGTAGTGATGGGATACAGGTGTTACGTTTCTCCTGGAAGCAGAGAACAGTCACTGAAGTAGCAAATCCAAATCTGACAGTCCTACTTCAAAATGATAAAGACAAAGTGCAAAATAATCCCAAAGCACAAGAAGAATTATTCGAGAGTGGAAAAGGAGGAAGGACTGTATTGGCTATGTAAATACTTCTCTGAAAGACAGATAATTTGGCACAGTCTGCATAGACTCTCCTAGGTACTGACTATGCTTTCCTAAAGAAAAAAAAAAAAAGTATGATGAAAACCAATGGAAGTTAAACCAGTACAACTGCAAACTGGCATTAAAATACATAATTTTCCTGAATAAAACATTGTGACACCTTTGCAGAACAGACTACCCTCACCACTTAAGCCCTACTACCTTGAGGCTGGATAGCATTTTTGTTAAGTATTTTGTATCTCAAAAAAAAAAAAAAAAAAAAAGTACAGGTTTGATGCATGAATATTTAACTGAGGATTTTAGTCAGAGAATGAAATAATCTCTTCTGGCCTTTTAAATCAGCAGCACACTCGAGTTCAAAGTGATGCTGCAGTGGAATCAGAACAGTCAGAGGTAGGTCTGAAGTCCCAATTCCTCACCCACCAAAAGGAAGAACGGAAAGCCCTCTGCTTTCAGCATAATCTCACTGGTTGCCAGTGCCTGAATTATGTAAGAATGACTCTTTTAAAACGCAGCTTACGTCAAATTTACCTCCCATTGACTGTTATCTTGTGCAAATAGAACTCTCATTCTGGTACAGCTCTGCAGTGCCAAAAGAGAATGAAATCTACACTTCCTGGCTTAAATCAGATTTCCATTAGCTGCTCTGCTGACAAAGAGGATCAGCTCAGTGACAGCCTGGACAGAGCAGCACTAGTTGCAATGAGAGCCTGTGCTCTGATATTGGCAGCATAAAAGCTCTTGGCTGTTCATTTTCATTGGGATTTTTAGTACTGTTCCTTTCAGACTTCTTGGGATGGGGTTTTCCACCCCTTTTGCAAACCAGACTCAGCTGCACTTGCATGAGCCCAATGAAAATGTTGCAAGTTCTTCTATACAGAAGAGTCACCCAAGGCAGGGTAATAGAAGTAAAAAAAGAAATGAAGAATAATACTAAGGTTTCCTTCTTCTCACTGCAGCACTTTTCCCATTATAACTCAAATGGGTTTTTTCAGTAAGAAGACTGAAAAAGAAGACTTTTTTTGTAGACTTCAGCATCAGAGGCTGAAGTCTACAAAATTCTCCATTATGCCAGGCCAGTGGTCCCCAAAACCATTCAGATGGTCACCTCTCAGATGAAATTCCAGGTTAAATCATTTGTCAAAACGAGCTGTCTATTCACCTATCAGCTTGCCCAGACTGTCTCTCAGTCAATTTATGAAAGGTGTTGGCCTATTTAAAACCCTAAAGGGATGAAATGAGACCAAAAAAAAAAACCCCAGAAAACTAAACTAACAACAATCACCACAAAAAAAAACCAAACAACAACAACAAACAAATTAAAAAACCAAACAACAACAAAACCAACCAAACAAAAACCCCAAAACCAACCACCACCTAAATAAGCCAGTCTCTTTAAACAGTGGGGAAGCAATAAAAGATTAACATTCTGGATCTTCAGCTGAGAGGTCAGTTCCTCCTGAAGAGAAAATGGCTCTACAGGCTCAGAACTTTTTTCACAGAACTTCCTAACTTCTGGATTAGCTGTTTTGGTTCAGTTTATCTCGGCAACAAACATAACTCAACAGTGTAAAAGCCGCACTGGACATGGGGATAATGGGAGAAATGCACTGCTGGTTGGACTATTTAGACCTCCAAGACCTCTCCAAAACTTCTGTGGGGAATTAAGCTCATAACACACTCCGTTTATTAGTGAAATTATGAAGTGTTGCCTGTGGAAGAGTTCAAGCCAGTAACCCACAGGTAGGGTTGGCAGTCCCCAGCCCAGTCATCTACCTGGGGATCTTGATTTGCCTAAAACTAGATAAAAATTTCACACACTGCCAATTACTGGGCAAGAACTGTATCATTTCATACAGCAGTCACAAAATCTTTACTGACAAACTGTTTGTTTGACCTTAATAGTTTACTGCTGGAAGGCAACAACAAGAATAGTCTGAAGATCTATCTCTCTGTATCATTTAATTACAACCTCTCATTTCTCTACTGACTTCTGGGCCAAGCTGACCTTTTTACAGGCAAAGGAGCCCTCACTAAGATAGTTAATTTTATCAGGAGCAGCTTTATCACACCCTAAGCACGTTAAACAGTGGTGCAACAACTTGGCATCATTTCCTTCATTGGCACCTTTAAATGTCAATCCACAGAGGGCATAAAGCATTATTATTATTATATTCACAAGTTTCTTCCCTTGAATATTATTTACAGCAGTTTACAGTAATACTCTAAACTGATACTTATGTTTCATTCCATATATTCTCAGAATAAAATCTGAAGAGACATTTCTGTGTTTATGATGTAGCTGATGGTTACCAGGGGAGTTTGTGAAGCTCTGCAGAAGGGTGGACAGTACCTTCTCACATAATGTTGTCCAGCCCATGTGTGAACAGAAAAAAATATATTATTGCTGTGGCTAGATTGTAAATATATTCAAATCTTCAAGTCTACTCTGATGCGAGATCATTACTTTTTCTACTGAGTACACAGAAAAGGGTGAGGCACCCAAAGTTACCATGCAGGAGGAAAAAAAAGTTGCTTTTGAGAAAAAACAGACTATTTTCTGGACTTCTTGCAGCTCATCAAATTAACCAGAAGCAAAAGAATTTTTTTTTTTTTAATTTCCTTTCAAAAGAAAAACAAGGCTCTGACATAGTATTTTAAGTAAATTTTTAGTAAAACAATCAACATTCTCTTTTTTTAAACACTGATTTCTCATTTTGAATGCCCTCATTTTGTTTTTTTTTTTTACTATTGTTTCCTTACTAACAAATTATGTGTAAGAATGCAAGGGTTAATAAGTGAAAAAAACCCACTTCCTCAAGAGATAAACCTGACACCACATGTGTTTAGCTCTTTCAATCCAGCTCTTTCCAGTAAAAAATAATTCAATGTACCTTCAAAGCTAAATTTTGCATATGTACACCTAAAGAGAGTATGAAGAAGCAGGAATATCTGGACTCCTCGACTGGGTTATTTGTACAGCCTCATTAATGCACCTAAAAATGTATCTAATTTAGGAGACTGATTTTAGTAGGAGAGAGATGGAGAGAGATTGGACAGGCAGAAGGGATGGGACAAGGGGGAATGGCTTCAAACTGACAGAGAGCAGGTTTAGATTGGATATTGGGAAGAAATCCTTCCCTGGGAGGGGCCCTGGCACAGGTTGCCCAGAGAAGCTGTGGCTGCCCCATCCCTGGGAGTGTCCCAGGCCAGGTTGGATGGGGCTCTGAGCAACCTGGGATGGTGGAAGGTGTCCCTGCGCATGGCAGGGGATGAAATGAGATGATTTTTGAGGTCCCTTCCAACCCAAACCATTCTGGGATTCTGTGATTCTGTGTTTCTGAACAAGGCCAGCACTACAAACACCTTAGGCCTTATCTTTGGAAGACAACGTTCCACGCCATGTCAAGCTTCAAACATCCAACCTAAAACTGCCAACTGAGTAATTTTCTTCACTGCTTTCAGCCAAGAAAACATATGCACAATGACTACTAACTACTACTGACTTAACTACTTCTACCCTCACTAAGTGCTGTAATGCAAAAATCTCTTTAATTCAGCTTTGTCTGTGACCATATTAGAAACCCCAGCTGGTGCAATGTACCTGTGCTGAAAGCAGTGCTGAAGACGTTTGGGTCCTTGAAAGGTTGGTTTCTGTAATGCTTTGAGTGGAAAGAAAACAGTGAAACCCCAAAACCACGAGACAAGTTAACAAAAATTCCAAGAAACAGGTGTGGCTCCTTGGAACTTAGAAAATGCTTCCTACATTTGCCAGGAAGTATTTGCCATTAAGCCTAACCTGAAATGGTTGAAATTGGAACAACTTATTATGACTTGTAAGAATTAAGAAATAGGCTGGGGAAAGAAGAAAACCACCCTTTAATACAATTCCAGGGTATTTTGAGCAAGAGGAGGGCTGCTGGTTATTTTTTCTGCTGTCTTTCATAACGAAAGAGTATCATGAGGCTGCACCTGCAGGGTCAGGTGATGACCACAGCTAAAGAGGTTTTACCTTCCCTGGTTACTCATGGTGCTCTAGTCCACCGAGCTTTAAGATGACATGCCTGGACACCTCACAGTCTTACAAATACCATTTCTTGTGCTCTGGAACCGACAACTGATCGTGGGTCAACCACAAAGGATCACACCAGACAAAAACCACAATATATAGTGCAGCACAGTGAGCAGAAAAGGAGCCAGGAGCTGATTAGCTCAAAGGAAAGGAAGGAATGAGAAAAATGTCTCTTACCTGGTCAAGATTGTTGTAGAAGTCAATACTGGCTGCACACAGGTATCTCCCAAGCAGAGTGGCGTGGGTGGTGAAAATCGTGGCGACAGGAAGTTTCTGAGACCGAGCCAGTATCAAACCCACTCCTGCCTGCCACTCGTGGAAGTGGGCAATTATATAGGGCTTGTCCTCAAACTGACAGGAAAGCTGAAAAGAGAAATAACATACGTGGAACAGGCACTATCCTGCCCATCATCCCAGACCCGTGAAACCTCTGGGTTTGTTTTCTTTTTTAATATGATGCTTTTTGAGTGCTTGCTTTCTTTCCTGGGACAAAAAAGTACAACGTTTGAAGTCTTGATTTCCCTAATCCTGAGCCTCAGAACAATCTCCTTCCTCAAGTGTCAGGGAACTCTGGCAAGGACAGTCACTCTTATTTCCTTTTACTTGCTCCTCTGCTGTTGAAGCTCTGGTTTGGATAAGAAAATCGTGAGCATCTATGACAGACAGATGATTCTGCAGGTGAGCTGAGCTTCCCCTCTGCAGAGTGACATCTGAAAGTCACAGTGCCACCCTTAATTCTGTCTGTCTGTCTGTCTGTATGCCCTGTTCAAGGCAGTTTCTAGTTGCTGAGACATGGCTTGACTGCCTTCGAGGATAGTTTGGGAGTGTGACAACTTGACTTCCACAGGAGAAGAAAAGGGAATTTGAGATCCTACTTGGAGAGCATCCTGTGACAAATAAGGGAGTTGAGAAGAAACAGTGGGAAGTGACATGAAGACACAGCAGAATTCACATAGGGCAGCCCCTTCCCCCTTCTCCTGGAAAAATATAGCTAAAAGACCATAAATACAAATTTGACCTACATCAGGTATCCAATTCCTTAAAATTATAAACTGGAGAATAGGAACAACATCCCAAAGCTTTTTTTTTTTTTCAGTCTGCAGGCAAGGCTGAGGTTTAAAAATCTCTGGGTTTAAGAACTGTACCTCTTTTAAAAACCAGGCTGTTAATGATCCAAAAATCACAGCATCGTTGGCTTCTTGGTCATGAAAGGGGATCCCTATGTTGCTGGCTTCCCAAAATTCACCTTTCCACTTGTCCAGATTCCAAGCTGCTGATCCTATGTCAAATAATAAGACATATGGGCTGCCCTCTATCAGCCATCTTCCAAAAGAGACCTATGGAAAAGAGGCGAGGTTACATAAAAGACAGTAAATAAACAAAATATAAAATATAAATAAATATAAAAAATAAAATATAAATGAAAAGGAAAATAAAGAAAATGTTAAAGTGAATGTCAATGTAAGTTAAAACAACTGTTTTCATCCACCAAATCTAAAGTATTTTACACAGGGAATATGTGATCACAGTCCCGCACACCAAGAACTTGAAGTTTTCCTTGCAAAATACACTGAATAATACTGGAACAAAGGAAACCACGATCTTTAGAAACATTTTATTTTTAAGACTTTCATTTTACGTTTTCATGGCAATATTAACCTTTTTCTCATGGAGATTAAAAAAAAAAAAGCTTAGGAGGACTGCACTTGGTTGAATAATGAAGCTTTATGTTCTTATTGAAGAACATTTGGCTTTGTTCTTATTTCGAAATTATTATTTTCTTTCAGTCATATTTGATTGCCACATTTTGGCAATCTTTTACCATTTATGCCAGATCACTGGGGATACTTGTGTCTACCATGACATTTTCTCATTCTTCCCACCTGGCAGAGTAGAAGGATCAACCAAAGGTGTACTAATGCCTAACCCACATCAGGCTAAAAACACAGCTCTCCTGCTTTATCTTTAAACGTTTCTAAGAGTTTAGAACTTCACTGCCTTAACTGACCCAGCTGTGCACAGTCAAATTACCTCACATTAATTCTGCCATCAGAATGGCTGAGACCTCAGAGGCTGAACCCAACTCTGATGTTACAACAGGCTGAACAGAGGCCAGGTCTTGAAAAAAAAAAGGAGTTGAAAGCTCTTGGGCCTGTTTGCACAAAAAACACAGGGCGTAACAAAGAGAGGTTTGCTCCTTATGTATTTATTCCAGGCCATCCCGATTTCTTTATTCAGGGAAAAATAGGTTAAAAGGCAGGGACAAACCAGACAAACCTATTCCCCCAAATGTGTAGTCAGGTTGTGGCAAGGGACACACCTGACCTGAGAAGTTTGGCACCCTGGGTTTAAAACTACCCATTGTGATGCATAAGCAAAACCCAGACATGAATGTTAATAGGATCAGTGCAGCCCCTGGAAACTACAGCGTCATTATTAGAGATCAGAGCTAGAGCTGACGTCCCTGGGACAGATTTGCTGCTGCTGCATATGAATATTCCAGCAGCACAGTGCACATGTGAGCCTGGCAGAGTTGGCTGATTAAATGGAATGCATTGCTGGAACAGCATGAAGTGTATATATAGCACTGCAATTAATCTGCCCCACGAGTCTTGAGCTGCTTTCCAAACAAAGGAGTGTAACACCACTTGCAGAGACACCTCTTTATAAGCAACAGAGGCAACATGGATAACTTGGTCGATCACTTATGAAAATCTGATAGGAATAAGTTAGATTAGACCTTTTAGTTTGAGCCTGAACAATGGAAGCATCACATCAGTGTCCCCAGCAGACACTTTCCCAAAGCTGTGGCACATATTCATTCAGCAACACACATCTGCATAACATGCAACAGGGCATCAAATCCTAATAGCTGCAGGACTGCTCTTACAAAGAGAGATAGAACATTGCCAGAGCCACAGCTGGTGGCAGTCCAAGAACCTCATGAATTTTTACATTAAAGTGTGCCGTGCCCCTTGGCCACAGACACTTGTAAAAACTCTTCCTTGCTGCTGTCCCAACATCTGCTCAGCACACATTATAAGCAGAGAGGTTTTTCCTCCTGAAGGGCCTAAAGGCTGGATCAGAGTGAAGGCAGGTTCTGGATCTAAGCTAAAGACTGTCAAGAAAGGAGGTCAAACTCAGCATGTGTAATCTTCCACCCATTCTCAGGTCATCAGCTGTCCCCAAGGCTGCAGGTGCTTGCAGCTGCTCATCAGCACAGCAGATTCCATCCCTTTCATCAACATCTGAAGAAATTTATTCGTAGTATATTATTGGAGAAATCAAGTCACAAGGTGTGACTGAGACCACACAGAAAACACTGGTCGAAAATTGTGCTGAACCTTGTTAAAAACTGAGATGAATTCGCTGCTGGTGTGGAGGTTTAACCTCCCTTCCTGGGGAACGGACAGTTCCCTAGGACTATCAAGCTGCAACGAGCTGAGGAAGGTAAAAAAGTCCCTTCCAGGCTTTCAACTCAGTATAACGCTACATAAGAAAAACCACAAGCTAGTGGAACCCTCTCCTCGCTCCAGCACCAGAACGTGGAATGTAAGGGCTCAGTCAAAGTAAGGTCATGTTATACCCACTGAAATCTCACCCTACCTTGAGACTAGATAAATAAGTCATTAATCCAATCAAGCAGTTAAAACCTGTAATTGGATAAACCGGTTCTTCCTCAAAAATAACCTTTAATGAATTGACTGTGCTGTTCCACCAGTGGGTTCTGAGCCTCTCCCGTGGTGACATTGACCAGGACTGCTGTGTCAAGTGGAACGGCGAGAGCATTAACCCGAACCGTAATCTCCTCAGAGTCAGCTTTGTTGCCCTGGGAAGCAGCAGCAGCAGCACATCTGATTTACCTGACACCCCTGGCTTTTCATGGTGTCCATTGCCTTCTTAATTGCAGCGCTGGGAGGCTCACAGAATTCCACCTGAGTCTTCACGTTCTGCTCAAAGTAGGGGCCGATCAGGAAATAGTTCTCGCCCCACTCGTCCGCCGTGGTTTTGGCTTTGGTCTGGATCACGGTGTAAATGCCTCCCACTGCAAAGGAAGACCACAAAGAACAAAACATAGAAAGGAGAACGGGCCACAGATCTCTGTAAGAAGCTCCAACCCACCTCTAGTTAAACCACTTCACACATGTAGGTTTTAAGTGAAGCCCAGACTCTAACGAATAAATAGACATTCAGTCTCTTAAATGATATCAGAGTTTCACTGCTCAGTTGAGGGATTCAAATCCTGGGGCTCATGCTTCCACTCTCTCATTGATTCTGCTGCATCCCAAGCACAGCCTTCTGCTTTCTTTTTTTTGCTGCAGTTCTAATTTTCAAACATATTTTTCATTATGTGGTAAGAACTGAGCTGGCACTTCCACCTTGTTTGACACAAATCACTGAGAGAAGCGGAGGGACTGATGGATTTCACTGACTAATAACGATAAAAAATGGATTTAAACCAATATCCACAAGACAGAAGGTGTCTTGCCCCATCATCCTTCTAAAGAATTATTAAAGCTGGAATGAATGTAGCCTACACTGACAATAGAAATGTCTGTACTGTCCTTGGCAATACTCCAGGCAAGAAGACTGTGCTGCACCTCTCAGCAGTGACATCCAAATTACATGTGGAATCAGCACTGAAAGTTGCCAGTGATTCATAGCTGGCACTCCAGGCTCACTTTTTTCAAGGTACTGGGATATCCAGAGGTGCCAATGCACCTCATCCAACTGCACCTGTTGAGAATCTTGAGAAGTTACCCACTTCTCCTTAAAAATCTGCCACAACCAACCACTATTTACAATGCAGCAGGATGACCTTTTTTGGGAGATTAGTTCCCAGATTAATTAAACTGTATCTCCCGACAACTACAGAAAGCTTTCTGCAAAGCCTGGTATCTTACAGCCCTGAGGATCCCAACGACAGAGATACATATTTAATTAGGCTCCTAGAAAAGAAATTGTGCGCTTTATTTCCTTTTTGCTACAAATATCCCATTTGTTTTGAGTGCTGGAAGGATCCCTAGCTCTAATATTTTCATGTCAGGATTCTAGGTACTTTACAGAAGAAAAACAAATGCAGTTCCAATCGACCAGCTTGCTAATTAGAATTAGTACATTAAATTACTTCCCTTAGCAATTCAAGCCCTAAGAAGACAAGAATCTCGCAGATCTGTGTTACGAAATCATACTCACAATTTTAGACTTTCATGTCATATAGGCATGGGACTGCAGAAGGAAATTCATGCATAGCACTATTACTCTCCATTTCATTAGGACCAGAAAGCTTAAAAAACCCTAATTTATAGTCATCATATTCTTCCATGGCTGCTTTGCACAAGGATTTAGAGAAATCTTAGGTAAGTAACACTGTATTTTCCCTCTGCTCACAAGCTGAGAGATTCTACTGAAACACCCTGGATTCAGATAAACATAAAATTTTAATTATATGAGGCAAGTTGGAAAGTTCAACCTAGAAAATGATAGTTAGGATGGTATGCCTGTTCTTACAGAGTGGTAAATGCATCATGTGAGCAGAAGGGGCTTCAATCCAACACGGATGAACAGGAGGCTTGGTGGAAATCTTAGTCATGGTTTGAATTGGCAGGAGTACAGAGCTCAGAATGTGGAGAGAAGGGAGTGCAAAGCAGCCTGGGGATCCAGGGGGGGGGAAAAAAAAAAAAAAAAAAAAAAAAAAAAGAGAAAATATGACTTGCAAGGATGAAAGATAAAAACATGATAAAGCTGTATATGACTAGAGTGGTGCAAAGGCCTTTCCCCCCATCACCGGAGTGAAAATCAGCCTCTTTTCACGCTGCAAGGGGGTGATCACCGAGCTGAGGAGATGAAATTTCCACATATATTGATTTTAAGAGTAATAAGGAAGCTGCAGCTCGTGGGCTGAGTACAGCCTGGACCTTTGTTCTGCACAGCCAGCAGCTGAGTGGTTTTTTTCCACAAGGTTTTGTATGTCCCAAAAGCACCCGAGATGTAGGGAAGGCCTCTTATGAGGGGAAAGGCTGCAGATTCTTCCGTGCTCTGCCATTGTAATCTGTTGCACAGCAAGGTAAAAATAAACATTTCAGGGCATTTATTTGCCTGAAATGCAAGGAAAAGTACTTAGGATCAAATGCTATTTTTTTTTAAATTATTTTGTAAATACATATATATAATGTACATATATAAAACTGTAAATTATAAAACCAGTGCATGTAAAAATTCTTCAGAAAATAGCTAAATATTTAGACAGATAGCCCTGTTACCTGGTCCCAAAACTGGCTTTTGTCTTCCCAGTGACTGTGCAAATATGACTCACAGAGCATGTCTGTGCATGAGCTTTTTAATTGACAGGGGAGGGGAAACTGTGCAAGTGAAACTATGGATGTGGGAAGTGTTGGGTATAACTTAAAAAAAGACATCTTGAGAAGAACAGAGCAATGTCTAGAATAATGCACTGACTTTTGAAATCACACTTTTCCATAGCAAATTCAAGGAGCACACTATATATCATCAAGAGATAGCTTATACATGCTCAGTTACTCTGAATTCCCTGGAAATATCTGTGCCAGGAAGGAATATCCTACTGAGTAACAGGGTTGATGATATATTCACTTGGAGCCTTGGAGAATTCTCAAATTACTTCCAACAATTTAATTAACCTCCCTATTCTTCCCCAATAAGATGTTTCAAGGCCATATTATAACCAGAAAACCTTCCCAAATACAGGGATGTACCAAAAATGCAAGTTGCAAGTTTCTGCCTCTGAAGTTTTGTACTTTGAAACTGGGTTTAAAACAAACAATAAAAGAAAAAAAAATGAGAAATAGAGGCAGAATCGGGAGAAATCAGATCCAGAGAACTGGTTTGGAACATCACAAATACAGAGAATTAGCAGTAAAACGGGGATACAGAGATAGTATAATTTTCTGGTCTTCACTAAAATGCTTTATTCAAACATTTAAAGTTTTAATCGTTTTTAAATGCCCTTAAAAGAAAAATCTTTCTATTATTTCTTTTTAAAATATGGTTTTAACTTTTCCACTAGAATAAATTAAATCAAGTTAAAAAGTAAATAAATAAATAATATTTTTCCCACATTTATTTCCTTTTTTTGTTTGTTTGTTTGTTTGTTTGTTTTCTAATTTAAGGGAAAAAATTACCCAGCATGGAAAGGGGAATGAAAATGTTTGGGAAAGAAAGATTTTTTTTTTTTAATTCAAGAGAAGTTTGACCTCTTCCACACGCTCTTTTCCTACACAACAGAGGACCAGGATAATTCCAGGGCTCTTCAGCCTCTTTGCCACGGCCTGACCGGGTCACTCTGGAGGCCCCAAAGCTTTCCTGAGAACCACATCTGCCATGGGATCCACGAGAGCAGTTTGACCCCAGGGTCAGGATTCAGACTGACTTCACTGCCACAGGCACTGATTACATCAATCACCCTTCTGCCCTTCTCCTCACAATGTGTCTCTGGTCTACGCAGCTGTGATAAAAATTGGGACTGAACTCCTTTTTTTTTTTTTTTTCTAGTACCTGATTGAAATTTTATTGACTGATTGATTGCCTGTCGAGATATTCTGGGGACCATTAATAGGATAAGGTTGTAAGAGGCAGGTGGAAAAAAAAAAAAAAAAAAAAACAGAATCTTCAGATGGCAGATGTTTTTTCATGTATTTTTTCTGGGGCTATGTTTGTGGCCAGCACTCATCACAGGATAAGAAGTTCTCTGCGTTCTGTGAAATTCTAGCATTCCAGGCATATTTTGAAATAATGCTGAAACACTGAAATTTACAGCAGATGTCCACAATTGAGAAGCTATTTCTGTGTGCACCATCCCCAGCGTATAAAGATTTCATCAGAAATTGGTTTGACATTGACACACCACCCCGCTCTAGAGAGGCACAGAGCTCTGATGCTGTGCTCATGCCAAGTTTATGCCAGCACATCCCCACTCCCCAAAGGGTGTTACTTCAGCTGTGTCAGAAATTACAGTATTCACCTCTTCCGGGGAAGTTTCATCGTGGAAAGACATTTAACACAGAGGGGGTAAAATCCTGGTCCCGTGTCATTTCCAAGAGTCCAGATTTTCACCAGAGAAACTGCACAGAGATCTCTGAACCAAGTTTTGCTTTTAGCACAGTCTTCATTCCAACGGGGATGGAAAAAAATATTAAAGATTCATCTCCCAGTGACTCTTGAGCTGATCTGTTCACAGCTGAACGATGATAAAAGCTGGCTGTTTGCCCAGCATTTTTAAGCATTCTTCTATTTTCTATCTAAAAGCTGCTGGTGGTGCAGCAGGGGATACTAATCTAAATATCACTGGAATTACTTTAAAGACATCTTCACAGAGAACAGACCAGATCTTGAACATTCTCAGCCCTTCTCATTAACGTGGCAGAAAACCTACTACTGACAAACCCAAGGCAGACACAAGATCTACACTGTCTGTAGGCACTTCATTTTGTGCTCCTGTCCTTAAAGTTTTCATTGATCATGTTATGGGGGAAAGAAAACCTGTCTTTTTTTCCACAGATAAAAGACCAGACCTGGCTTTACTGGGGCATGATGGTCAGGAGAGAAGGGGAAGGGTGAAAAATGCTGAGCTTCCCCATGTGTTACCACCAGGTATGTGGCACTGCGTTTTTCCCCTTCTGCCACAGAAACACAGTGGATCCACTTCCCAGTGTGGGTCTTGCCCACCAGTGAAAAGCCAAATAAAGTGAGGGAAACCTGGCAAAACAAACCACACTTTTCTCATTTCCTTAGCAGAGGACTTTCAGTGCAAGAGGATTTCAATGGTGTGCTTGGTTTAGGTGGCAAGTTCCTTTTCACATGACTTGGGGGAAATGAGAGGGAGAGTTGTGCTGGCAAATGAGCCTTTTTTATTTCTCATTCCCTCATCTCTGCTTGCTCCAGACAGAGAAGAGGAGAGAGAGGAGGAACTGAGAGGGCAGAGCTTTCCAACACTTATGTCAGAGGTTGTAGCTTAGCACAGGCTGCAGCCAGGATAGAAAATATAAAAAAGGGAACATGGAGAAGTAGAAAGCTCTGCCTTATGTGAGTGTTAAGTGATCTAGACTTTAAAAATTATAAAAAAAAATAAAGAGGGACAACTTCACTGTTCCAGCTGCTGATAAAAAAGTGATGAGACTCTGGAATTAATGGATACTTGTGGATCTCTACTACTGCTACTCTGACACACCTCTACATTGCCAGAAAAGAAGAACAAGACCTTCATGTTAAATGCTTGAAATTAGCTTGCCAGGCAATAAATCCAGCTAATTCTTGTCTTGCCCTCTGTATTAGGAACATATACAGCAAGTCTATATATGTACAACAAACTCTAAAGCATTCAGGAGTTTTAAATCTATGTGGGGTCACCCTACTTTGTCAAAGAAGCAATTCCTCTTCTGCTTAAGAGGGTGGGAAATACACAGTATAAGCTATTATTTCCTAAGCCTATATATATGTTCTGTGATGACTCTCCCTGTACTTTGCTGGCTGCTCTCTCACAGAGCCCTAACATTTTCCAAGAACTGTTTATAGAAGTTAAGTCACCAGGGAATAGTATCTTATCACATGACTTAGACATTCAATTGCCTGGCATTTATAGAAAAAAACCTCTCAGTACCAAGAATTTACCAGGAAAAAAGGTTGAAACTCTCTTGATAAAGAGTTTTTGCACAGATGTTTCCACTCAGGGTTGGTTAAAGGAAACTCTGCACAGAGATCCAATTCTAACAAAGAAATTGGTTTCCCTGACTAGTTCTGTCAGCTCCATTCAAATATATGGGATTGGTAAGTGGTGCAATCAAAGGCACCTTATTTTTTAACTGACTGAATAAATATTCACTCATAAATATTCCTTCTCCCATAAATCGTGAGAACAGTAAATTTTAGCCGTGTCAGTAGATTTGGCTTCAACAAGAGCTCTGTGGATGATTCAGAGATTCGCTGCATTTTTGTACATACACAGCAAGAACCGATAAATCTAATTGTTTTACTTTTTCTTAAACGTGCTGTGTGATAGCCACAGCCACTGGGTCCAGATGACTCATTTTATAGACATATAGATATATATATATACATACTATGGAGTGCAGAGATGGTAGTGAGAAGAGCTGAATTCCCTGGATTTCTGCTGCCATCTGCTTGCCAGAGTCTTACTCATCATGCACACTGCAAGAGGGAGCTGCACACTCCAGGTTCTGCCATTAGTAAGTGAACTCAAAAGTTTGACTGAAGCTGCTGCAAAAGAAGCCCACAGGGATTCAAAGTGCAAAAAGCTCCTCTGTAGCACCTTTGGGTATTGGTGCAGCTCAGCATTTCAAAAAGAGCAATGTAAAATTGCCCTGCAGTGCAGACTAAACACCAAAAGCTATCACAGAATAGTAGTTCCTACTTCATGGGGATAAACACCAGCACTGCCTGCTCCTCTCACATATATTTACCCTTTAAAGTTAAATTCCTTACAGATTACAGATCCCCTCTCCTGATTAATCTCTATTTATCTGCCAGGACAATAATACAGACAGGGTCAATCATTTACTCAAACTTACTCCCTTTTGTGGTGAAAACAGAGCTTGTTCCCCCTCAGTGAACTGCACATACCTGAGAGGGGATAAATCAACGAGTGAGTTAGAAATGGGAGGCAGGAAGATCTTAGCCTGACAAGCAGGTGCCCTTTGCCTGACCAGCTGCATGCAGTGAACAAACGAAGCACCACATGTGTTTGCAAAGACCAGTCCAAAAGAGTTTCAGCTGGTCACTGACATTTGTTCAGTGGCTGCAATCCAGCTGTATTTATTTACCCCTCTTCCAAGTCTGGCCTTTTCTGTACACTGCTTTAGAAAGCTGAGGAAGAATCACAGAATGTTCTGAGCTGCTCTGGATCTGATTATCTGTTTTACACCTCGTTTTCACGCCCGACATTCCCAAGTGGGAACTTGCGTGGAAGGTAAAACACAAACGCGTGCAAAGCATCACCTGTACATCCCATACATCTGTACACCCAGACTTCACCACCTGGACGTTTGAACAACCTCTCCCTGGTGGTGAAACACATAAAGACACGCTGACAACCCGACTACGCTCATCCCACACGAGCAGAGGGAGACGCAGCCCACGCGCGGCGTGCAGTCACACACGGATGCCACACGCCCTCCTTCCAACCTGCTTTTCCTTCCCCAATCTCCCCTTTAATGCCTTGCTTGTCCAAGCCCTTCATGCCTCCCCCACTTCCCCCACCGTGGAAGCAGCAACGCTAACACCCAAGCGTTGTACGAACCTTTGTTGGCAACCTCCCAGGAAACTTCGAAGAGCAACAAGTCCTCCACTGGCAGGTCTTCATCCTCCCAGTGAGGAAGCCCGTTCAGAGATGTCATGGACAGTGATCTAGCCAGCGGCATCTTCTTCAGCCCTTGGGTGCTCTCCACACAGGCCACAGCAGTCAGCCAAGGTCCAGTGAACCGTGGCAGTTCCCTGCAGTTCTGGTCGGAGCAGTCTGCAGGTGCGCTGGGATCCGAGGAGGAAATTATTCGGATAGCTGGGAGCTAATGGGTTTAAACTGTCTGACCACCAGCATTAAATTGGCTCAGGGAAATCCTCAGGGCTTGAGAAGCAGCTGCTGGTAGAGGTAAGAATTTAAGACTGACCTGAGAAAGGTCTTGACTGTTTTGGGGGCAGAGCTCCTTCTTTTTCTTCTTTTAGAGGGGGTAAAAAACTGCTTTGGAGCTCCTCAGCCCCAGCACTCGGAACCTCCCACCACCTCGGGGAGAATGGAAACAGGAGGGTTGTAAAATCAGCACCGCCCTGAGCAAACTCCAACAGGGAGGACCCTGTGAGTTCACCACCTGATTTGAGTCCAGCCCCTGAGTCCTCCCCTCGAGATACACCCTCCCATTAACAGCCACGCACCTTCCCTACCTGCTGGCCACTCACCAACCGGGCTGTAGTAGAGTCAGTTCTACATGATGTCTCTCGGGATCTTGCCAGGTTCAAGGCTGTTACCTGTTCCTCTTCAGTTCATGGTCTGTAAAAGCCTTAGTTTACCTCATATCCTTCCCCCACAATCATTTCCAGCTGTGATTCCGGGACTCTGCAAGAGCTGTTGGCTGCATTCTGCTCTCCAGCAGCCCTGCAAGCCCTGTCAGCTTTTACAAACAGAGCTACAAAGGCTCTCTCTCCCTACTTTGTCATTCTCTTTGCCCCTCCTTGCAGTCCTGATCCTTGATTTTCCACCTGGTTTCTCTTTCTTATGCCATAGATCTTTTCTGGCCTCTGGGCCCTTGTGCTCCACCCAGAGAACTCTGTGAGCACCGAGTCAGGGCTCCAGCACAGAGCTGGGGTGCTGCAAGCAGTGCACACACATCTGCAGAGATGCTGGTCCCTCACTCACAACCTGAGATCCTCCCAGCTTCCCTGCTTGGAAGATTCTTATGTCTGGTTGAGGAGCCAGTGCTTCTGGGGCAGCTGTGTGAGTTAAATCCCACGCTGAGCTCGGAGCCCAGCCTGCCCAAAATCCACAGTTCAGCAGGGAGCAAATCTCCAGGTGAGATCCAGGACATCTCTGGCACTGTGGAGAATAACACAGCACCAGCAGGCATAGAGGGGAAGGCTCTGAGCTCACTTAAGACAAAACAAGTCCAAGACAATCGGTCTGTGGGACAGGCAGCCCATCTGAAAAAAAAAATCTCCTAGACATCATACATAATGAATGATACAGCTGAGCCTGCCTTAATGACTAACTACCCCCCAAAAGACTTGCTCTTCCACTTCCACTTCCCATGCCCTCCCTGCATTTATGGCACTCAGACCCATCCCTGGGCTCATGGATACAGCTCACTGAACTAACCTAAGGATGTAGGAAACTGTTTTGCCAAGTGAGGAACAGGAGCTGTCTCAGAAAAGAGCCTGGCAAGAGGGGATGGAGAAACACAGCTTTTACTACTTGGATCAGGTAGCAAAACCAGGTCATCCTATAGTTTAAAAAATCGTGTTATTTAAAAGAAAAGACTGTAATATTTTAAGGCTCCCTTCATTTCTGAACACCAAATCTGTTCCACACTTTTCCCTGGACGCCCAGCCTGAGGGTGAGGCTCACAAAGGCCATCTCAGGTGAGGACTTCCACTGCCCCTAAGCATTCCAAAGCCTGGAAGACATGCAAATAATTTTATAGCAATGAAGTAAAGTTGTAATAACAAAATTTTTAAGCTCCTTGTATAGTCTGTGGTTTTCAGGTTCTTGGGTGTCGTGTTTTTCCAGCTTCTGCTTGTAGTAAGAGGATACTTCTTTCACTTTTTGAATTTGACAGAAGGTGGTCTAAGTCCTTAAACCTTGGAGAATGAGTTTGAAAGGGTCATCAGATACCACGAGATAATTTCACAAGCACCGGCAAGGCCATCACTGGGTGAGCACAACTCACCTTTCACAGGTTGGAGATAACTCGTGGGGGTTTTTAACTGATGTGAAATGCTCAATAGCGCTGTGAACATCAGTATTAATTTGTATTCCGAGTATATTTCCCTTTATCCAGTCTGCATGTCTTAAGGAAAGTTTTTTTTCCACACACAGCCATCCCAAATCCCTGCTTTTTGTTTTCAGTGGGGGAAAAGCATATGAAGTGCCTAGGAAAGGCTGTCTCCCACAGACAATCCAGAAAGTTTCATCCCTGCAAATGCTCTTAATTGCTAGAGGGCAAAGGGCCCTCCCTATTCATTATATTTATGGCCTGCAGGGATTATCTGTGGGATATCTGGTGCACTTGGAATTATCCAGGTTTGCAGCCATGAAGGAGGTCATAAAGCTGTGCACCTACAGCAAAATGACATCAGAACTCTCCAGGAGAAAAGCTGTGTTCTGACATCGGGAAGAACAACCATCAGCTGTCCTCCTTGTCAGGTGCAGTGAGGTGCAAGTGGGGAGAAGGATGCTCTGCTGACACTACAACCATGTGCCATTTTTGTCCCTGAGACAGGGAAAGGTTGTGGCTACGACTGCACGGTTTGCTCCTTTTTCACAAGAACAGAGCTCATGCTGAAGTGGGAAGGTGGAAATGTACCAACAAAAGAGTAGCTTTTAAAATATAACATTGATTCAAATATTTTCCAGAAGTCTGGAAACCAGTGAAACTGGTTTTGAGTCTGGCCTATCCAGGTTCTCATGTTGTTTTTTATCACTAACTACAGAGATGCCCTTTGGTAATGCATTATTCACTGTGGGGCAACTCTGCCAGACATCACTTGTTACCTCTCTAAATTCTTTTTCAGCTCACAGAAGTGAAACAATTTGGCTTGCAAGGACACTGGACAATAGCAAGGTTGAGTTTGACAAGAAATGTATAAAACGTGTGTCGTTTTCCCCAAATTTCCTGTAGTCGTCTGGAGATGGCAAAGCAAGGACAGCACTGTGCACTCTGCCCTACCTGAAACTCCTTTTGGAACTGTCCCCTCCTAGGATGCCATCTGCTCTGCACACTTTGATCCAGCTGCTTCTGAGTAGATCAAAGTTTTCTGCCAAAAACTCACTCAGCGCATCACGCCAGGAGGTGAGCCATGGATGTTGTCTTCACACCACAGTCCCTCCACAAGAACCCCTTCAGACAACCTTTTATGGTGGAAAATCAGCTTCAGTCTCATTGCTGCAAGTGGTGTAGGGCACAAAACACCCTCCATGTGTGGGAGTTTACGAGCAGGTGACTGTCCAGGACTGGCTCGTTCTGAACAGAACTGGAGTTTAGAGTTTCCCTACAATAACTGTAGGGGAAAAAAAATAAGACACAGGTGTTAAAAATGCTCATAGGCATTGAGGCAAATTCTAAAGGAGGAAAAGACAATGGTCTGTAGCAGTTACTGATGCACACGGACTGTACTTTAGGTATTGGGCAGTAGGTGGCAATGGTGGCATTAACAGGAGTCCTCCAGTGCCCGCGTTGTTTTGTCACTGCAGAGTTTAGGGAAAACTAGGGAGGTGTTCAGAAATGCTCTAGGGACAGCCCTCAGTGCCTGCCTGACCTCAGCAAATTCAGATCAGCCCAACTGCGAAGTGATGGCCTCTGTTCCTTCTTCGTGCAAGGCCAAAAAATCTTCCAGGTCTCACACGAGTGGAGAATTATTCCTTCCAGTGAGAAGACCCTGGGAAGCGGCCAGGAGGGAGAGAGGGCTCAGAACCTTCTGAATTTTTGGGGGAGTGATGTGACATGATGGACTTTCCTCAGAGACACCCAGTATGTTCTGTCCAAAATAAGCAGGCAGGACACACCAACCTAAAGCCATCAGCTGGTGTGAGTGAGGCTGGTGTTCCCAGCTCTGCAGAGCACTGTGGCCTCTGCTGCTTCATCCTCAGAGTTGAGAATCAGTTACCAACCCTGCAGACACCACCTCGCCACGGGCAAGTTTAATGTTAATCCTATTGGACTTGGCTTTGGAAAATGATGTTAGACTGCCATTCTCATTGCTCTCCAGCTATGTGTTCTTTTTAACACTATTTCACTGTTTAAGCCTGACTTCAGTGTCCTGCCCTGATTTTATCCTTGGACTACTAAAAAAGCAGCTGATTTAATACTAAAAGTCAGTATAATCCCTTGTGTCTCTGTTGTCTGTCAGTACCTGCTTGTCTGATGTTTGCAGGGTAGTCAGACTGACCTTCTGCTCTACAGCCAGGATCTAATTACCTGGAAATGCGAGGGGGTCCAGGTCCTTACAGCAATTAAAATAACATTACTGATCCTACCTTGTGTGAATGGAGCAAGTTGTCCTCTGCTTTCTGAAGTGCTGCTTCTTACTGCTCTGTCCAACAGCACCACGGTGTGTTCTGGTAGACCAAGGAGTGGCAAAGGTACCTCTTGACACACAGGAACGTGGCTAAAAACCTGTATTGCCTTTCGTAGGATAACAAGAACAAAGTTCAGGTATCTTTGAAGTACTATGATAATAGAGTTATTAAGGAATTAAGACTATATTATGGATATTATGGATTGACTCCAAGGAATAGGCTGGTGTTGTGTCAGCACAGACAGGGAAGCTGTTTGTTCTACAGCCATGCAACTGCTATGTAAAGATTGTGTGAGAAGATTCCCAACAATAAAAATAAAAAATAATTGCAATATAATTCATGTACTTGCATAGGGCTTACAAACATCAGTGAATGCAGATAAACAGCCTGAAGAGCCTGTTTATAAAAATCTCAAAATCCCCTACCTGAGATGCTCATTCCTATTTAACAACTTTGAACTAATCCCCCATAACATCCACAAGGCTACTGCATTGCTGCTGAAGTTTTTTTAGAATTTTCCTTCATGATGGGAAAAAAAAAAAAAAAGGTAGAAATCAAAAAGAAGTAGCAGCACAGTGAGGTTGCTGATGTGCTAAGAAAAGATCTCACCATGCAAACCACTGTTCTTTCCTTATTCCTTTATCTGTGTTCTCTCTTAACAGACCATACTTTTGCCATTAGCTCTCTGGTTTTGCTTAAAGTCCAGGCACAAAAGACCTTGTGACCACTAAAAAAATAAAAACCTCCAAAAAGTGGCCTTGGAGGGGATGGAAGGAGCAGCTGAGAACCACCAGGTGACAGCAGCTTCCCAGCTTAAAACACTGTGCCCATGTGTCAAAATGCACCAGCCTACCCTGGGGCTGTTTGCTGAGCACAGAACGAGCTGTGACCCTAAACTTTAATGGGTGAGGATGCAATCAGTGAGAAAACTGTCTTACTGCAGCCCAGTGATCTTCAGAAATCAAGATTCACCATCAGAAGGGGAAAGGCCCCACTCCCTGCCCTCCAAGGCAACCAGTGCCTCTTCGTGCACATCTCCCAAGAGTCCTGCAAGATCATGTCCCACAGCACAGCTCTGAATTACCTCATTAACTGAGAACAGTGTAAGAACAAAGCCAGGAAGGAACTGTACAAGGTTCCTGGACTAAATGTGCTCAGGTGCATACTCCTAATGGGTGTGTCCTGCAAAGAGCAGCATTTTATGCCACTTACCTCACAGCAGCTGATCAGGAGCAGTTCTCAGCAGGAGCTATAAGCTAATCTGTCCAGGGGTGGAAAGCCTGGATCTCCACACCAAGTTATGAAAGGAGAAATCAAAATTTTCAATCTCCTGTTGGCAAAAAATTCTGGTATTTAGCCTGTCACTGAGAATAAAACATCTCCTAAGGCCTCCCTGGGATACCCTTTGTAAATAATGCTGTCAGCAACATCCCACGCATGATATTTCAGTAACTATATGAAACTTATAAATCACAGAAGTTATCCTGCAATAGAACAAAACTTGTGACCTCTCCTTTTCAAAGGAATCACAAAAATTAAGCTACTTGCTTATAAAAATTATTTTAGTCCACTATGCAAAGCATTTTAAATTGCTCCATCGTAGTCTCAGACCATTTGTTATGGAACAAAAAAATCTTATAGACCCCTGAATTATGACTTAAGATAGATTTAATACTGTTTATCCTCTAGACATTCTAGAGTGACCAGTTCTAGGCATGCCAAGAAAGTACAGGCTATTTTATGGTAATGTCCATAATTGTGATTAAGAAATAATCCTTGTTTTTAACAACTGTTCTCCGTATACATGAGCACTTTAAAAAAATCACGTTGAAATTTAGAGACTGAAGACCCAACTTGAATTGTTTAATAAACAAGACTATCACCATGGACTCCAGCCTAATGCTAAATAAAAAACCTCCTTGAATTTTGGTTGTCAAATACAAAATAATCCACATTATAGAAACTAGGCATCATTACCAGGCAAAGAATTTAATCCAGGAAAGAGAAGTATCTACAGGACTTTTCTAGGCATAATCTTATTGTTGGCATATTTTTGGCAGGTGGCTCAGAGACAAATCCCCACTCCATTTCTTCTACCCATCAGTAAAAAAACTTAGGAATCACTCTATCAGAAATAAGAGAGAACTACACTTAGCCAGCACCTGGACTGAGAAAAGGCTTCCACTCAGGTGGTGTTAATGAAATCCCACCACAGGCTATTACTACATTATTTCTAACCTTCTGAAAAGGACATGTCAAGCCATACTTCCATGTAAGCCTGTGGCAAACATTAAAAGAGGATGCCAGAGTAGGCTAGATAATTAGATACTAAAAATAAGTCACAAAAACAACAAAACATGCCTGAAAATTGCTTTATTTGTTCGTAAGGTTTGTGCGTTTACAGCAAGCGTTAAGTTTAGCTACCATGAACCGTCTGGAAGAGCATTTAATGTTAACTTTGGAGATGTAGAGTGAGTAGAGCCCATATCTGCACACAACATGCTGGTTTTTCTATGGCTGGAATCTGGCATTTATGAGTTACAGGTCTTTGATGTCCTTCTGGATGTTCCACAGGGTATCCGCGCTCTTCCTCAGCTGAGTCACCTCATCGTCCTTCAGCTTTTGGTTGATGACACTCGTCAATCCAGAGGCACTTAGGACAGAAGGCAGGCTCAAGAAGACGTCATTCTCAATGCCATACATGCCCTGCCACAGGCAGAAGAGATCAGATATGAGCCCAACTGCCCAGATGTGCATTTAGTTTATACAACAGGAAGCATCCCGAGAGTAGAGCTAAAAAACTATCATTCTACAGCCTGCAGAAAAATTTCAGTCAGCATATTTGAGAAAATAAACAGCACAGAGCTCTTCTGGATCAAAAGACTGGCAATGCCAAGATGGCTGATTGCAGAAACCTCACCTTCAAACCTCCTCAAACCTCTCGCTTTTATTTATATACAGCAACTATCTGACAAGATTCAGCTGCAGGATTAGGGCAGGTCATCCCTCCTGCTACAGACGGAGCAGTGAGTTCAACCTGCTCAGAGTCCTTGCTGCACCAGGGCTCACAGAGCTGGTCCAGACTGGATGCAGCCAGTCACACCAGCTAGAAAAGGACACAGTTCTCCCCCCCAGGACCTTTGCTAGGCAGTGGTTTGTGGAACTGCAGCTGGGCCTCCATGAAGTTTTCCAGTTTTACACCAATCAATCTGCATGCCACAAATGGCAAACTTTACCCAAGGGTAGGTACAGAGACCTTATTTTCAGCTCCATACTTGTGAGAGGAGTAGGCTAAGAGGTCAGCCTAGAAGGAATGGCTAGAGTAAGCTCCCATTTTAAATTCAAAGTATTTTACAAAGCTTCCTTTGTTCAGCCCCTTGCAAATTGAGACTACTTAGCTTGTCCATAACAACAAAGTGAACCAGAGCATCCAATCAGCCACCACTTCTTACCTTCACCAGTGTTGAGATCGAATGAATCCTGTGCAAGTTCTTCAGCATGGTCTCACAGAGGTCAGCAACACTAAGGCCAATAGCCCAGTTTGTGTATCCCTTCAGTTTGATCACCTCATAGGCACTAAGGAAACACGGAAAGACAGTGGCATTTAAGATTCCTTCAAGACACTGTGTGAATTACTTAAGAAGAGTGAAAGTTTCCCATTTAAGAAAAAAAAAAAATTAAACTCCTGGAACACTTTCTAAGGTATGGAATTCAAATATCAAAGTAGGAGAGTGATGTGTTTCAGCATTAGAAGATAAAGCATAAAGTCCACATTATCCCATATGTATAATAAAGAATATCTGTTGTTCTCACAGGATTAGCTGAAAGGAAAATTACTTTCCACCTAGGAAGAGTTCTTAGTGTTAAGTAGAAAAGCACACCTAAAGCTAATAAATTCTCAATTTCAGTCAGTGGCACAATAATTCTGAGTGCATTTGGAATACATAAACATTCAGAGTCGAAGCCATGCACTACCTACACACACCCCCTGGTGTTTTTAGCCAACATCCAGAGAGAGTGCAGGAGAGCACATTCAAAGCACAAGCCAGACAAGTGATTTAGCAACGTGTAAAAAAACTTCCCTGCATCAATGAACGAGATTTCCCCCAATTCCAACGCTCTGCTCACAGAAACACACTGCCCTTCCCTGGCCTTGTGCCCTGTGAACCACTTAAGAAGCTCCATGAGAGAAAACAAGCACACACAGCTCTAAGCACTGCAGTACTTAAGTGAGTATGTTATGCAATAGCTTGTCTGGCTGCAGGATAATGAAAGAACCAGGTGAAATCCTGCATTTTTGTGTTTAAACCAGCAGCCCCACTTACCCATGCAGCCCTCTAAATAAAAGGGCATGAAAGCTGCAGCACATCACAAAGACAGTGGTGCAGACAAGCTGTTTTCGACATCACATATATCCATGTTGTTCCCTCGAGTCATTGTACCTGTCAACCACTTTCTTGTGGACCTCCTTCCAGTTCTCAGGGTCTTTGTCAGTTCCCATGGCAGGATTCAGCTGCTGGAGATTCACCCCTGCCACGTTAATTCCGCTCCAAACAGCCACTGGAACAGAGAGAGGACATAAATTTCAATAGCACTTTGCAACTCCCCCTCCACGTTTCCCTGTCTGAAACAGTTGGAACCATAAGTAGCAGCAGTCAGAACCACTATAATGTTTGAGGCAGATGTTCAGTTTTCATTTAGCTGCAGTTAATTCTGAGAACTCTGGGTGTCAATTATGAGGCTGTTTTAGTACTGGCACTTTCACAAGTTGATTGTAACACGTGACAGCAGAACTTTTGAGACCTTGGGAAGGTGTAGACAGCCCTCTCTGAAGTCAGAAACCTCAAATTCTAGCAAAAAAGGCACATCTTAGCTGTTCAGCCTTTTAGAACTAATTCTGCTCAGATCTGCAGCAGGGATGTATTTGCTGTTTCACTCATCAGTGTTAGGTTCAGCCTTCAAGAACCCTACTCTTACTTACACGAGTGAGAGGGTAGCAATATGCAAACTTAAAATATCAAGAGAGGAATTTGCACCTCTCTTCACGCCAGAAGCTTACAAGGCAGGCTCATTCTCTGTTCCTGTGAAGTAACCAGGAATTCTGAGTTACTTCAAAGCAAAAACTGCTGCAGGATGAGCTCTGTGTATGCTCAGCCAAACTCTTGCTTTCATTAGGGTAGGGCTGATCAAATGCAATGGGACACTGAAGGGGTGGCTCCCCTAGAAAACACACAGCACAAAAATATGAAGCAGTACCAATGTACACAGATATTCTGCTGCATCATTTCAGACTTTAAATACATGAGCTGAATTAAGACAGATGGGCTTCTTTGATTTGACATGGTTTTAAAACCATCTTTTAAGTAGCACAGAGAAAAGTCATGGAATGAGGTAAGGGATAATTTTGTTAGCCTGAGTGTGGATTGCCAGGGTTTTCTGTTACCCCTAACAAGCTCTGCCCTTGACTTAAAAGGAGCTGATACTGCTTTCAGAGGAGAACTGTGCTACAGGCTATGTTATGGTACTCCAAAAACTGAGGATAAAGAAAAGTAGTAAGCTGTAGCCTTTAGGACACAACTTGAGCTCACAAAATTGGCCTTTTTGGTTCAGGGTTTAAATTATTGAAGATGTGCAGCTATATTTCACAGGATCACAGGATGGTTTGGGTTGGAAAGGACCTTAAAGATCATCTCACTGCAACACCCCCTGCCATGAGGCAGCCACAGCTTCCCTGGGCTACCTGTGCCAGGGCCTCCCCACCCTCACAGGGAAGAATTTCTTCCCCATATCCAATCTAAACCTGCTCTCTGTCAGTGTGAAGCCATTCCCCCTTCTCCTGTCACTCCAGGCCCTTGGAAATAGCCTCTCTCCATCTTCCTTGTGGGCCTTCAGGTACTGGAAGGCCACAGTTAGGTCACCCCAAAGCTTCTCTTCTCCAGAGAACAATCCCAATTCTCTCATTTCCTAGACTTGTCTCAGCTCTAATCTTCATAAAACTACAGCTCAGTGCCAGTAACTCGAGTGAAGCTGCATCTGTTCCTTCAGGGTTTTGTAACATCCCTCAGACCTCAACCTCTAACACTATTCCTTATTCCCAGAGAAGTCAGAACTGCTCCTTACCGCTGGAATCACCGTGCTCTCCCAAGATCCAGCCATGGCAGCTGCTGGGATGGATCCCAAGCCTCTCGGACATCAGATAGCGAAACCTGGCCGTGTCCAGATTGCAGCCACTTCCAATCACGCGGTTTTTTGGCAGGCCACTCAGCTTCCACGTGACATAGGTCAAGATATCCACTGCAAGGAAAAACACGCACAGTAAATTAAACCACTCACACCAAGAATGCTCCAGCAACTACTTCACTGGAGGTAGCAGGGCAATCAGGAGGACTCAAAACGCGGCTGTGCTCATTGGTCAAAGTATTTTGGGTCTGACTGTTTGGGGGATTTAAAATGAATGCACTGCTTGAGATTTTGAACAGTACCTTGATGGGTCCTCAAAAAATTTGAGGAAGATCTTTGGAGATTCGGTTCCTACCAGCTAAAGTTGGGACACATTTTTTTTGTCACAGTTAAACCCCCAGGGCATTGAGAACTGGGACTGATCTCATGTGGCTGAAATATTCGAGTAATTTCCTGAAGTAACATTACCTTCCAGTTCATCATCACAACAGTGGGTAAAACAATTTACAGTGAGAAGTTTGAGATTTGCATACTCTTTGTAGTTGGTAATTACTTCACTTTAATTTCTTGATTTGTGCATTAAGCAGTTTCTGCATTTGCTACCTCTGCAGCAGGAAAAGCCACATGACCAATATGCTTCAGCTGCATGTGTCTCCAAAAATAAAGCTTTAGAAAAAAAACAGTGGGGCAGAACAGAAGGATGTGAGCAGAGAGAAAAATCTGTAATTAACAGGCCAAAGCAACAATAACACACAGGCTGCAATAATTATGACTCCAACTCTCAGGAGCCAGCCAGTTCTCACACATTTGTGTATACAGATCTGAAATACATCATTTGCTCTGCTCAGGCACAAGAAGCACATCATCTCAGCACAGTTCACACCTCCTCGAGGTGTTCATCAGGCACAGGTTTCTTCCTACAGCTTCAGCTGGGGCTGTTCCTGCCAGGATCACAGGAACCTGTACAGACTACAGAGCACTCCCCTGTCCATCAGTCTGGCTTTCAAGACACTAAAGCCCCTTCTGATGAGCTCACAATAAAGTCCCTTCTGATGAGCTCACAACAACTTCCACTGTAAAAGACTAGTGGACAAAACTCCACGCATTGAGAAAACAAAGGGTTATAAAAACAATTCTGCAAAAGCAACATGCAGTTCCCCTCCTGCAGCTGCTCCAAGTCTACAGATTGAATTCAACCCTGCTAGAACAAGAACGAGCCGATCTTTGTCGCAGTTTGATTTTTTGATAAGTGTTTAAAACTGCCCTAAGTTCTTGTACTTGCACAGTAGCCACTTGCTCAGAACACTGGTATTCAGTAGGACTAATTGTACCCCAGCTAATTAACTCAACCCCCAGCTGAGCTGCCAGCTTTGCATGCACTGTTTCCACTCTGCAAAGTTATCTTTAAAAGCAGCGTGACTTCACTGCCAGGGTTCTGTAGCACTGGCCTCACTCAGGTGCTGAGTCAAGCAAAGACAACCCTAAAAGGACACTCCACAAAGCACATCAGAACGTTTACAAGTCAGCTTCAGACATCCAAACTGCCTCAGTGCAATGAGGTACTTGCAGGTGAGCACACAAATACGTGTAATCAGTTATAGCAAAGTCTTTTCTAATCCAGCTGAACTGTGTAGTACAGTTAGCCCTTATTCCACCACAGGCTTCAGCATCAAACTCTTTTTCCTGAAAATAGAGAATATAGGGCAAGTTCTTCATGCTGAAGAATGGCTGTTATCACATCCAGACACAAAAGTTATCCTTTAGAAATAAAAGTTTTAAACTACCAACCGCTTAAGCCAAAGTACGTAAAGAACTATTTACCACAAAGCATTCTTTTAAAATAAGGACACCATGACAAGTTCTGAATAAAGAGAGCATCAGAATGTACAGGATATTTGTTTGCATTCTGCTGTTGGCAACTGCCTGGCAGATGTCCACAAAAAGCTATTAACCTTCAATTTGTATTAAAAGACCGTCAGAGAATGAATGTTGTGTTTTACGAAACAGAATTTTGAACAGTTTCAGAAAATATTGCCTTGCCTGGATTGGAAACCACAATGATGATGCAGTTGGGGCTGTACTTCACCACCTGAGGAACGATGAATTTGAAGACATTCACGTTCCTCTGGACCAGGTTGAGGCGACTCTCCCCCTCCTGCTGACGAACCCCTGCAGTCAGGACCACGATCTTGGAGTTGGCTGTCACAGCGTAATCTACACCAGAGCACGGGGGGAAGACACAGAATGTGTTAAATACACTTGTCACTCATTTCAACAGCATTGTGTTCAGACAGTGTTACAGGTAGCTTCTCCACTGGGCATTACAGTCAAACCCAAAACCATGAAGCATCAATATTTAAACCCAGCACCACCTCTTTAACATTGTCCAGTTTAGGTATCAACATATATGGGTCTGGAAAGCACATTCAACCACTCTGGATCTCACCTCCACTTCCCAAATAACGACATTATTTCTTCTACAAAGAGGTACTATGGTTTCATTAAAACCAACTTTACTAAACAAGCCCCAAACTGTAAAGTGGCCATTAGAGATGTAAGAGAAAGCCCAGATTAAGAGCTACTCCCACTGCTATGATGTTCATCCAAACTCTCACCCCATTTCATACACTTTTTTTCAAAGCCAAATCCTTTGAATTCTTTAGGATTACACAACTAATTCTCCACTATCAAGCAAAGTCACAGAATATCAGTAATAACTAAAAGAAACGGAGGTTCACCTTTGTCTGCCACGATCTTGTGAGTGTGAAGGAACAAGCTCCCGTGCTGTAGGTCCATCATTTCTCCTTTCAGTCTGTCTTCCACAACATCAACCAGAGCAAGTTCATCACAAAGACCCTGAAAACAACAAAATCTGGAGTCAGTGAAGCAGTTCACTTGCATTTGAAAGCTAACCTTGAGTTGAGGTCTGTTTTGTTTCAAAGCAACGTGCAACAGCCATCTGAAAGCATCTTTTTTCCAAAGTTAAACCTGGGGGACAGCACCATCTTGGTGTTCTGATGTATCCCACAGGAACAGAGGCTGCTACAGCACAGGTTCATAAAACTCAGACTTTCCAAAAAAGATGTGATTTGCAGGGAGTTTGAGTTCACAGCCAACCCTTTGCTAGAAAGGCACTTCACAATTTAGTTATTATATTTGGAAAAAAGTTGTATCTTTCAGAGTTGGAACAAAACTTCTAAAACCATCCAGCAGATAGACATGTTGTAAATATTTAAATGCCTAAAAGAACACTCCACATAATTATCAAACCCGTATTCTCTTTTAATGTGGCTTCAATCAATTAATTTCTATTATATTTCTAAATTCTACTAAATTTCTATTAAATTTCTATTAATTTCTATAATACTATTTACTTTGCAGAATAGATTTAGCCATGTGTACTTCTTGTCCAGCCAGGTTAAGCTGGGAGATAACCTCATACACTCTCAGAACAGGAAAGCAATGAAGTATGGGAGTGAAGGGAAAAGGCATTTTACTCTAATGCAAAGCCTTTTGACAGAAATTTTTATTATCCTTGTTAATTCCATTATCCTTAAAGGAGGCTGATCATGTAGTAAATTATATTGAAACTCAAATTACTTCTTCTCTATTTTCCTAGATATCTACACTCCATTTGAGAGTAGTTAAGCCGTTTTTAGCAACTAAAACACTGTTTTTCCTGTGGAAAAATATATTTAACTGCAGGCATATTTAAAGTTTCCATTTCATACTCTGAAATAATGTTGGTTTATTGCTTTTCTGCACTGCATCCTTTAGCAGCTGATTTGATAAAACTGTTGAAGAAAAATCATAAGAATCTGTATCTGTACTTGCTCTGTTCTCAAAATAGCCTGCAGGGTAAAATGAATGCCTCAGTTGTTTAAACACTATGAAAAAATATGCTTAACTGAAGTCATTGGTGTTAAAGGAGGTACTACAATCAGAGTTTGAAAAATTAATGTGTGCACATGTGCAATTATGGATAGATTTATACACACAGTCTGATGGGACTTGCAGTCTAGAACTTGCAACCAATATTTCCCAGAGTCTGCAGGTTCCAAGAACAGGTTCTCACTTAAAAGAGAAGAGCAGCTGGAATAGCTCCAATGACTAATTTCATGAATTTGCATCACTTGTCTAGAGAAGAACTCGGCTCATTATCGGCACACACAGGAATGAAGCCTACACAACCACTAAATGCAGCTCAAAATACTCTCATTTAAAGCAGCTGATTTGTGGCTGTGGACATGTTCCCATTTCTAAATCAGTGTGGCAACATCAGTGACTTGTCTCTAACAGAGAGGGAGCTAAAAATAACCAGCATGGAAGTTTTGGTGTCAGGCAAATTTAAATATTAAATACTACACCAGTGAACTGAAATCAGTATTAGAGCCAAACCGTGCACAGGTTGGATGACAGAGGCTCAGTGTGAGCCAGTGTGTGTGCCCAGGTGGGCAGGAAGGCCAAGGGCATCCTGTCTTGGATCAGGAATGGTGTGGCAGCAGGACCAGGGACAGGATTGTCCCCCTGTGCTGGGCACTGGTGAGGCCACACCTCAAATCCTGGGTCCAGTTCAGGGCCCCTCATGACAAGAAGGACATTGAGGGGCTGGAGCTTGTACAGGGAAGGGAACAGAGCTGGGGAAGGGTCTGGAGCACAAGTGTGATGAGGAGCAGCTGAGGGAGCTGGGGGGGCTCATCCTGGAGAAAAGGAGGGTCAGGAGGGACCTTCCCCCTTCCTACAACCCCCTGACAGGAGGTTGTAGCCACATGGGGGTCGGGCTCTGCTCGCAGGGAACAAGAGACAGGACAAGAGGAAACAACCTCAAGCTGTGCCAGGGGAGGTTTAGATAGGATATAAGGAAAACCTTTCTCACTGAAAGGATGGTCAGGCGCTGGAACATGAACGTGGTTGGGTCACCTCACTGGAAGTGTTTAAAAGAGCTGTAGATGTGGCACTAGAGGACATGGTGGACTTGGTAGTGCTTGGCTAATGGTTGGTCTTAATTATCTCAGAGGTATTTTCCAACCTAAATGACTAATTCAGTTACAAGAACCAGACGGTTTTGTAACAAAAATATTTTATACTGCAGCTTATACTTGTAAGAGAATAAGAGCAGAAGTCTGGCTGACATAAAATCCATGACATCATCCCTGCCTGAAAAATTTAAAACCAGTTTTTACTTTGGGTTTGGTGCACAAAACTCAGTAATAGTAAAACTTTTCGCTTAGATATCTGAAAGCAAAAATTTAATCCTGCCTAAAACAGTGTACCGAACATAGATGAATGCTGGATTGTAGAGCAGTTTGTGGTAATATCACCTGTCTCCCTCACTGTACAAGGTTCCAGGACTTCAAAAACAAACTAGTTCAGCCCATGAGAGGCAAACATTTGCTTAAAAAAATAAATATAGAAACCCACAATGAACTATCACTGTTTTCCCCTTAAATTTCTCCTTTATATAAGTTTTTTTAAAAATTATTTGCTACCTTCACATCAGTACTCAAGTTCCACTGTGGCCTTTTCTTAATGTCAGTTTTCCCTTGGTCATGGGGCTCATGAATATCAGCAATTAATTATTTTTTTTTTTAATATTTTAAACCCCACTATATTAAAGCAAACATTCTCAGGGTAATATGTTGAAGGATCATCTGCATAAAACACAGCTGGTTTAGTAGTACATGCAAGATTTTTCATCTGACTGTGAGCTACCTGATTTAAGGTAGCCTCTGCAAGTGGGCAGGGCATATCTGTTTATGCCTTTGTTAGGAAAAAAAAAAAAAAAAAAAAAAGATCTGCAGCTCCCATCTGTCTTTCCAAAATAGCACAAGAGGAATCAAATTTAACTCATTCACAGTATTCTCTGCAAAGAAGACATCCTTGTTGCATAACAAGCCTTTGCTTTGCTCAAAGAGAATAATATAAGATTTGCAGAAAACAAACAAACAAACAAACAAAAAACTCTAAATCCAGACCTCTATTTGTAGTTTTTGAAAAACTAGCTAAAACCTCCGTGGAAAAAATAAGAGAAATCAAGAAGTCTGCTTAAGGGGATAGCAGTATTTTCAGCTATTACGGCGCACATGCCTTAAAAGAGTAAAAAGCAAACACTTATTGTTCTGATTGCTACCCCATATTTCACATCCATTTCTGCTCTGCCCACATTGTTTTCCCACCAGAGCTCCCTCACCGAGCAAAACTCCAGCTTTGTTGCGGAAGAATAAGAAAATTAAGAAGAGAATGAAAAGTTTGGCCGGGGCTTAGGAGCCACTGCTCACTATATTTCCCCAGCAGCCTGCAAAATAACTCTGCCTAATGAGAGATTTATTGCCAAGCACGGGCGGAAAGGTGAGAGAGCAAGCAAGGAGGAGCTGAATGGGGAGGTCAGCCTTGTAGGTCACTGGTTGCTTACCCCAACTGCATATGATTCATTCCTGTGCTAACCTACCGACTCCCCCTCCATTGGCTAAGGCAAACAGGCAGCACAAGAGCACTGCGGCAGGGGGAGCCTGAGCGGCACCTCGTCCTTGAGCCGTACCTTTCCAAGGATGCTGATGGCAGCGGCCATCCCGACCTGCCCAGTGCCCACAATTGTGACCTTGCTGTTGGGGGCCGTGGCTCCCGAGGCGATGGGGGTCATCAGCTTCTCCTTGAGAGTGGCCATGGTGTTCTGCAAGGACAACGGGAATATCTGGTTCAAAGCGAGCCAGAGGGTGCTGAAAGCCATGTTCCGAGCCGCAGGCGTCACCTAAACCCGCCGACCGGGGTGCTGCGAGCGGCTTTGCTGGCGGCGCTTTTCACGCAGCGGGTTGGCCCGCGGGCACGACGCCCCCGTTGGCTCGCAGGGCTCCTTCCAAGCCGCAAACCCACCCGCGCATCCCTCCGTGGGATGCCGCGGAGCTGCGCGCCCCGACCCTGCCCGGTGCCCGGCGAGGGGCTGGGCACAACCGACCGGCCTCGAGGGCCGCCCGCGGGGGCGCCGATCCCAGCGCCGTTACCGGCCCCGAGGGCGGCAACGGCCCCACAAACCCGCACCGGGGCCGGCCCCGACACCTCGGCCCGGCCGGCCAGCTGGGATCCCGCCGGGATCTCCCCGATCCCTTTCCGTGCGCCCCAGGAGGCTCCCTGCGCTCGAAACCACGAGGGCAATTCCCACCTCCCCGGGCCTCGGGGCGGCACACGGGGGTGGCTCCGAGCAGGGAGACACAGCCTGGCCCTGGCCATCCCCAAAAGATCCAAACCCCCGGGGGAGCCACAGCCTGACCCCGGCCATCCCCAAATCCCCGGGGGAGCCACAGCCTGACCCCGGCCATCCCCAAATCCCCGGGAGACACAACCTGACCCCTGGCCATCCCCAAACCCCCAGGAGCTCCAACCTGACCCCTGCCATCCCCAAACCCCGGGCATCCGCAGCCCGACCCCTGCCACCCCAGCTCCCCCCCTCCCCGGCCGCCACGCACGGATAGTCGACCCAGGCGCCCTGTCCCGGCGGAACTGAACCGCCGGGGCAGGAGGGAGGGAGGGCAGGCAGGGCAGGCTGGGCGACACTCCAACGCCCCCATGGTGTCGCGGGGGCCCCCCCCCCCCCGTTACCCACCGGTCTGCCGGGGCGCGGGAGCGGCGCGGGCAGCGCGGCCGTGCGGGGCTCGGGCAGGGCAGGCAGCGCTCTGCGGCGGAAGGGGCGGGCGCGGCGGAGCCCGGGGGGAGGGAGGCGGTGGTGGCCGCGCTCAATCCCCGGCGAGGACGGAGCCCCGGGGGGTGTGTGCGCTCCGCCCCGGCGGCCGTGCGGGGCTGGCGGTGCCCGCGGGGAAGGAGCGGTCGCGCTGCCCCCCCGGCGGGTCCCGCGGGGACTCGAGGGCTGGTCGGTGTCACCAGGCAGGGCAGGGTGGGGGGGTCTTTAACTGCCCCGTCGCGGGTCCGGCCGCGAGGGACGCCCGAGCAAGGGCGAAACGGAGCAAAAATAAAGCGATTTTTTTTTTTTTACCTGCTCTTTTCCCAGGGGCGCAGTTGCTGAAGCCCTCTCTGCTTTTGTCCCTCTCTGATTCTGCGCCCTTTGCCTGGCTCGCCCCGTTGAGTTTTCGGTGGTTGAACGGGTCCCGCCCGCAGCCACGCGGCGATGCTTTGGCAGGAATAAGGGATGTAACCTGAGGCAAGGGCAACAAGGAATGTAACCTGATGATGCAAAGCCGCCGCCGCTCCTCCTCCTCCTCCCCTTCCCTTGGCTTCGGCCGCGTCCACGTCGCGCTCCTCCCTTATTTCACCCTATCCCAGTAGGGCTTCCCTTTAAAATGGTAATATATGGGACCTGCGGAATGAGCCCCTGGAGCGTGAATGGAATTTTGTGCCTTGACAAAGTTACAAGCGCATCATGCGGCACTGGGAGCGACAGCTATCAGACGATATGATACCCTTTGGGGGTTGGACCGGGTGATCTCCAGAGGTCCCTTCCAACCCTAGCAATTCTGTGATTCTTTTCCCCGGACCCATGGAACACACAAACTGAAATGTTTGGATATACAGTGTGCCACTGCTGCTGAGCAGAGAAGGAAGTGATTTCTTGAAATCCCTGCAGGACCAACGCAAGCAAAGAAGGGAAGAACAGCGAGAATGTTTTCTTCTAATGCTGTAATATTACTTCTTTCTGTCTGTAAAGGAGGAAAGTAAAGGCAGAACACTGAATGATACACATTTAGTTTCACTGGGGAGAAACCAGAAAGCTTTAGGTTCCTCAGCACACGTGATCAACTCTGTCTCACAAGAGGGAAAACAGAACAGTAGATTCCAGAGCCCTCCCAAATAAGTCACTGGGTAAAATGTGAGGAGGCAAAGAGCCTGCCTACGGCCATGGTTACCTTTTTTTCTTCTGTTGTTGCGGCGAGTTTAAAGTTTTATTGATTTTATTTTGCCAGGTTAGTAATAACTGGATTAATTCCCTCTGGCCCACCAGGCAGCCAGACAAACACTGGTGCCAGGATGAGGGAGGTGGTGAGCACGTTGGTGAGTAAAGGACGAAACTGCCTTTCTGGACAGCAGTACAGATCCATGGTGGCTTTAAATTACTGTCTAACCATGACCCACTTTGCTTCTTTACATTGTTTGACATTGCAAAGGGCTCCCTGGAGGGAAAGAAATGAGTTAAGCCATTCACATGACACTTCAGGTAGCAGCTTGCTGTAAGAAAGTCAATTCAATACTTCGAGTTACAGCTGCAATGAGAGCTGGAGGTAAATAATAATTACACAGCAAAATGTAAGGGTAAGAAAACCTATCCTGTATAATCACAATGGGAACATGGACAGATGAACTTCGAGAAAATAAGGAGGAAGGGAAATGAAAAGGTTCTGGAGAGATTAGGGAAGTATCAGAGCAGGGATTTTTCATTCTTGAGCCAGGAGCAAGGGTTCTTGTCCTGCAAAGTTCCCTGCTGCATTATGTCTTCTTTGGACATAAAGAGCATCTCTTCTTATGAGCATTCAACAATCAGTTATCACAGTAGTATTTGTAATTAAATGGGGAGGAAAATGCCACATTCCTATTTGCAAAATCTTAAAGCTTTTAAAGGCAGACCGGACCATTTGCTACATGTTACAACAGTTCTTCTAGGCCCTCATTTAGATCAGGCTTCATTTTGCATGCAGTGTTAAAAGCACAGGGTATTTCATCTCCTCTCAGTGAAGTCCTCTCAATCTAAACAGGCAAGGCAGGAGCAGGACAGTGGGTGGAAGAAAGATTATTCCCTCTTCCTCCTCTTAATTATTTAGTTACTTATTGTTCCAGATGATGAAGGACTGGGGCACAGAGAGGTGAAAAGGTCTCCCCAGGGTCACACGGAAAGTCTCCTGGCATCGGGTCACAGTTTCAAAGTTCAGCTGTAGTTTGGCAGCGTTGGCATTTTTTGACGAAGTGCAGTTTTTCAGAAAACCAAACCCTAGTGTTAAGGGACACGGTCTAAATAAATTTGCCTGGTAACCTTCAAACAGTTACAACATATCTTTTGTGTATACATTTTAGTCACGTTCAACTTTTGGTTTGCATACAAAGTGAGTAATTACATAAGTCTGAGATACCTCAGTTCTTACCTCTGTCCTGTCATCTTCCAAAAACACATGAAAGCAGATAGGATTTCCCTTGCTGTTTCTTTTTTTTTTTTTCCCCAAAACTACAGTTAAATTTGATTAAAAACAGAGATCTCACTTGAAAAACTCCATTGATGGGATTGTTTCCCAAAGCAAAACGTTAATGGTCTCATGGCCACGGTCTGGTGGTGTCTGTACTCCTGAGATAGCAAATATCCTGAAGAATATAAGCTAGGAATGGGAGGGAACCCATTACAGCACAAGAACATGGGATGTAGCCAGGAGGCAGGAGAACATAAGGCAAAGGTGATCTCTCATTGTGTTAGACGTGGTAGAGCAGGTCACTGGCCTTCAGGATGGATATTTCCAAAGCATTGTTTCACATGGCTGTGATGTTGGGGAAAGAATTAATTGTCCAGCTTTGTAAAATACAGAGAACTGAATTAATCTGCTGGGAGTCATTAGGTGCTGTCACACACAGTGCTGGCAGATGCTGAGTTAAAATTCTGGTCCACCTATATTTTAATTCCCTTCTTATTCATCTGGATTTGCCATCGAAGGCAAATTCCCATTTGAAGGAAGATACATCACACAATAAATAAAAATTATCTTAGAGTGGCAGCCCTGCTTCTTTTACCCCAGTTTTGTTTGAAGGAACGGTTCCTTATGTTTTGGCAGCGAGCCTAACTTTCTGTTTAATTTTTGTTTAAAAATTAGACAGTGTTATACAGATAACACACTCATAACAGTTAAGTGCTTTATAACAGAGTTAATAAAAAAACCAAACATATCACGAGCTTGAGGACTATGTATGATGCAAAAGGAGTGAAATCTGATGATCCCATTTAGTGAACATCTTTGGTGCCAGAGGAAACAAATTATTATAAAGTTTACAATTAGCTAAGTAATAACATAAGAACTAAACTGCATTGATTGCCCTGGCTCATTAAAAAGTTCAGGAGAAAAAAAACAACTACTAAATAAAGTGGTAAGTCAGAAATGGGGAGAAGTACTTACATGATACACACATCTGGCTCTGGCAAAGGACCTGGGTTGGGAAGGACCTTCTCTCCCTCCTGAGCCCTCAGTGACTCTTCATATCCTTGCACCTTGGTTCCCTCTTCTCACTGTGCCAGTGGAACTGCTGGGAAGGTCCCCTAGGATCTCAGTCACCATCTCAGTGAAATATAGGAAAATAAAACAGAAATAAACATCCTAAACAATTTTTGTCAAAGGTTCTTTCTAATTCACCCTTAAGTTATCAAAGAAATATTTTGAAGCGTTTCCTACTCCATAACAATCCAGTTTATGCACCCTCTGTGGATAAATAGAAATTTATCTTCTATGAGGAACATTCAGCCAATGCCTTCAAATGCAAGCAAAAATATGGAAAATTGAAATGACATACAGACAGTGATTTTTATCAATAGATGAATTTCCACATGATAAGGAGGATTTCTTTTCTCTGAACTGGTTAACTGTCCAGAAAACTTAGTAGTCCTAAGATTTCTATGGGTGGATTTTGTTCTTTGCATGTCTGAAGAATGGCTTTGTCCGTGTTCATGCTGAAGAGGTTTTTTGCATGAGTGGAATCACCCTCTGTAATCACATAGTGTAGCATATCTGCCTCAAGAGTAGTGTGTGGCACCTCAATTCATCTTTGTTCAAAAATCTCTCTAGTAGTGCTGTAGCACTACTGCAGTAGTATTTAGGTAATAGGTAATAATTACCTGCTGAAATACAATAAGATATTGTATTATAGTGGGTTTTCCAGTAGTGCTTCATGGAGGGACACATATAATCCCTTTAATGACTTCTGAAGTAGTTCTACAACTGCAGGACTCGTTACCTCTCTGGGATTTGGTTCCAGGTTTCCTCTTATGTGTGTTGTACTTGGAGAAGGTACTATGCTATTTGAATCTCCAGGTCTGGGTACTGTTTACACAATTTTGCTAAGGAGCAGATTCATCTCTCCACTCCCTTCCACCTAGACATTCTCTTGCATGGTCCCACAATTTACCCTGTTAAAAATTCTCCTAATTCTGAAGGCAGACCAAATACATTTTTGCATGTTTTACAGAAACCTCTGCCTGTGCTCCCTGGTAGAGTCACAGGCTTCCAGCACTGCCTTTGAAGCAGATTGCTGATGTTAAGGGTCAAGGCTGACTGACGTGCCCTCCTGTTTGGGGAGCATCCATTGATGTCTGAGCTCGCCTTTGCCATATTGCACTCTGGACCCTTCCCACTCTGCCTTTCACAGGGCAAGCTTTATGGAAAACACTGTGGACACAGCCCAGCTTCCAGTAAGCATTATTTAACATATTTCCCGGTACTGAGGGTTGTTTGTCCCCACTGCTACAGCCAAGTCCCATGTGAAGGCCAGGAAGGACACTCTTTGTGCTGAACCAACTGGGTACTCGTAGGTGGCAGATATCCATGGGCACATTTTGAGCTTTCTCCTTCAGACTATAAAACATATCCCAGTTATTCAACAAATCAAGCTTCCACTTCGGTTTGTAACGCTGTAGGCAAAGCAAAGTGAGCCATGAACTTTACATGATGACTGTAACAAATAACGTTGATCTGGATCTAACAGGTGCCCATTTACAATTTCTCTTATTCCTTTTAATTATTGTTAGGAGCTGTTGCTCTCTTTAGCACACACCATTACTATATAGTGAAAGAGGAGCCAGTGAAATGCTTCCTGGCTGAAATTCAGTAGTGTGACCTGAAGGACTCCGGTGCACACTCATCGCTCCAAAGATGGGTCAAACCAGATCAGAAGATGTTGCTTTATGACTATCTGGCTCCATCTAAGTACCATTATTTTTGTTCTCGATGCTGCTGTCTTCTGAGCAAAGAAATTAAGACATGGAAACTGTTCCTCATGAGCTATTCCTCGGTTTTCCAAGTCAGCCTTGAACCAGTCTCTTTCTGAGCCAGTTCAGCTCATGAAATCAGTGGAAGACTATCACTTTTATTTCCTTGAAGTAGACTGCTGCTCATTAGCCAACCAATTGGGTTCAGTGAAGGGTCCAGCAAATACCAGAGGCAGCTCAGGAAGCAGCATGAGCAGGCACAGTCCCATCCCTGTGTTGTGGCTGGGGGACGCTAAATCAACTCTTTGTCTCTCCTGTAACTCGAGCCTAAATTAAGCTCGTGCTCTGAGCTGCCTTCTAGAGAAGCTTACATTTCCAGACTACAGAAGGAGCTGGGGATGGGGATCAGCTAAATTTAGACTCTGTGAATACCTCTTTCTGTACCCAGTGTTATAATTCCAGCTCTTTATTAATAGCACCTTGTGCCCATTAACTGTTGTAAATTGTCTTGGATCAACCCCAGCACTGATATCAGCTAACACTGCCTAGATAAGCACCACAATTTTTTACCTCTTGTCAGGGATGTACTGTGTGTATTTAGCTTGTATTCCTGAAATCTCCATGTCATTGTAAACTTGCTAACTAGTGCTGAGACATAGGAGAGGCTCCCTGCAAACCTGTTGATTTGCTCTTTTAGCACCTGAAGAAAAGTAGGTAGAAATTTACCCTGCCTGGATTTCAGTTTTATTGACCAGTACTCAGAATAGTAATTAAAATTAATAAATTTAAAAGGGTGTGTTGTTAGATGGCAGGGACTTTTGGCTTACAAAAGTGCAGTGAGAAGTGGTTCATTCTGAAAGTTCAAGAAATATGGAAGCTATCCTCAAAGCACCTAAAAACTATATTTTGTGTGATGATGGATTGTCTTGTCCTTTTATAACTTCACTAACTGGGACTGCTCTGCCTGGTTGGGCTGGTTCTGTGCCTGAAAGATGGAGGCCTTATCCTAGCTGTTTTGAAAAGGTCACAGAAGTGAAGACAAAAATTAATGAACATTATGTGATAGGCATCACCCCCCCCCCATTTTTTTCCAGATCATCCCTGTAGTTACAGATTGGTGTTCTACTCACTGCTGTCTCTAGTGACTGTCATTTAATTTATTTCTATGTCTGTGAGTAGACTAAAACCCCTTTAAAATGATGTGATGTCCTAAACTTACTGTTTACTTTTCCTCAATACAGCTGATGCACCTCGTAGTCGGTCACTTCTGCAAACCTGTTCCTGATTGAAATTGCTGGCTGTGTGATGCTGCTTAATGCATTTTCAATTGAATTGTGCCTGCACGTGTTATTTCACAAGTGATGTTCAGTTCCACTGCAGCTGTCGTATCTGCTTGGGGATGTGGTGCTCACCTTTCCAATCAAATAAATACACAAAAGTGATTACATTCCACTTTCTCCTGTTTCATCCTTGTGCAAAACACAATTAAATTGCCTTGCCCAATGATAGGAAGCACACTCAGAGGATGTTTGCAGCCCTTCATCCTTTTTTTTTTTTTTTTTTTGCTTCATGTAATGAAGAAGCATGACATCTGTCCCTGTTTGTACAAGGTAATTGTTTGCTGTCCTGAGTTTGCAAATAGCAGCTGAAGGGCCTGCATGAGCATGGATGATTATCTGCCTCAAGTGCTTATTGCTGTTACTCTTTACACCTTTGATACCTGGTGTGTGTGATGTGTAGTTAGAGAGTAGTTCTACTGTGGCATGATTATGTTATTCCAACAGCAAGTTCTACTGGAAGGGTGCAGTGCTTTCACAAGCTTCAATTTGATTTTTAGCTGTAGCAGCAGCACTTCTAAAAATCACAGAATATTCTCATTTGGAAGGGACTCACAAGGATCTTCAAGTCTTAAGTGAATGACCCTTACAGGGGTTGAACCCACAACCTTGGCATTATTAGCACCAGGCTCCAACCAACTGGGCTGATCTCAGCGTCAAATTGACCAGGCCTCTGCTTTATTTTTGGTGTGGTAAATGACAAAAAAATACAGTTGTGACTTCTGGGCAGCTCCTCAGTTGCCTTTTAACATGCCCTTTGTGAACTGCAATATTATCTAAATATCAATTTCAAGATGTTAGCTATTAAAGTAATGCAGAAAAAAAAAATGCAAAAATAAAGAGCCCAGCCCTCTTCTACTTATTTTTTGCCGTGAAAAATGCCTGTGGGCCCTGGGCTTGGGCATCCTTTGCTCCCATGGATGGTTCATGGGCAAAGGGAAGCTCCTCCTTGAAAGATCTGTCAGGCATGAGGCTGACACCATGATTCTGAAACCTGATGTGACAGAGGCCAGCCTGGCCTTGCTCAGTAGTGAACTGTTGATCTGTGGAACAGAGAAAATACAGAAACTTACAGACATTAATGGCAAAATATCAGCACCTGACATATGATTCCTGAGGACGATTTGGCCAATCCTAAAACACAGGATAAAAGGATGAAGGGCCTGTAGGAGTAGGATTTTAACGGGTTTGGTCAGCGGGCTTAAAAAGCTCTTGGTGGGGAAATATAGGAGCAATGGATATACACTTTGATGATGGGGTTTTCCTCATCTACAAAGTGTAGGTTTATGGTTGTCTAGTCATGTTACAGTAAAAGAAAAAAGTGAAGTTATTTTGATTCATCTACTCTAATCCAGATGTGTACCATGAAGAAAAATACACTGAATCCTAAAAGTGCCTGTTCCTTCCCCTCTCTCTGAGAGTGGGCTGGAGTTGTTGGACAGGGGGAAAAAAACAAACAAACAAACAAACAACAGTGGATTTTCAAGCGGATCAGTGCCACAAGAAAAGTGAGTAGGGACAGGTAGCAGGGGAAAAAGAGGAGGTGGGGGTCAGTGTTTTGGTCCTGGCCCTTCCTAGCTCAGCATAAAGCAGCCACGAGGCTGCACCTTGAGGGCAAGGCGAAGGTCACTCCTTCCAGCAGAACTCTGGGCTGCAGGGGCGGCGGGACATGTGCTCCTGTTGAGCCCCTGCCAGCTTCAAAGGAGAATTATTTCACCAAAGCAGCTGCCAAGGTCAAGTGACTGCCTGTGTATTTATAGCAGCAGGGGCCGTGCCATTAAACAGCACCGAGTGCCCAGACTAGCAAAGGGAAATGAGAAGGTCTGGGAACGCCACCTCCAGCTCAGGTTCCCTCTGCTGCTCGTGTGCTGGAAGCCTGGTGTGCAGCTGTGATGAATTCTGTCATGGTCTCGTTAGCAGACATAAAAAAAAATGACATCAGATTGAGTTACCCTATGAGTAAGACTCGGCAGACCCCCTGCAAAGAGTGCTCTGTAAACCCAGGGCTGGCCAGTCCTTAGAGAGAGAACTGAAGGCACTGCAGGATGAAAAATGGCCCTAGTGCTATCACAGAAATAGAAAAGGGGAAAATCCAAGTGCTGCTGGCTGTTAAGGGCCTCAGAGGTACTGCTTCTGAGAATTTTATGCTGTTTAGACCAGTGTGCTTCTTCACTGGTGAAATGTCTTATAAGGTGGGATTTGGTGTTGCAAAAAGGTTATGGCTATTTCTTTCTCAAGCAGAGAGGTAACAGAACCATCCCTTTTACAAAGCAGTTGTGAAGTACACGTGTCAGGAGCCACCGAGGTTGTTTAGTTATGCAACTGATTATGTCTCTGATATTTACATTGTTCTACCCTCACTGGCTCTAGTACAGCCCTTGCCTATTCCTGGTATCTGGGTCAGGAAATAAAGGGTGTCTTCCTACTGACTTTCATATAAGCCCTTTATTTGCTGCCACTCCTACTCAGGGCATGCAGAGCCTCCTGATCATTCTTACCCCTTTCCAACTGGTTTGGAGATTGAAACCCACTGTGGAGATGGCCCAGCTTGTTCTTATCTCTTGTTTCCTTCAGGTGGAAGTTGAAGATCAGAGTCATACAGCTGGACAGCTTTCTTGGAATCTGTCTTTGATGAGAACCTTCTGTTTTATGCTCTGCAGGGATAAATATGTTATCTAGCCAGGCACAGGCAGTATTACATCACGGTGTCTCACAGTGTGTTGCACCTCTCTCCACCCTGCCTATCTTGGCTGCCCCATTTCCTTAGGAAACCTTACCTAAGCACTGACTGGTCTTTCATTTTCCTCGTGGCTCCAAGCACCTTTCATACAACATACAGGTACTCTCTGAAAATGTGTGTGGGGGGTTGTCTTTAATTGTGTCTATCCACTAGGTGCAGTTTCATGGCTTTGTCTGCTTTATAGTAATTTTACATTACAGGTAGACAGAGTTGTATAAAACCACTTGGTTTGAATTTTCCCAACAAGGCATCTCCACTTACACCCTTAGCCAGACCCGAAAGCCCTGCTGTGGTACCACAGCTGAAGGGACCTGATCACCGCAGGCATTTGGAACTGCTCACTAACACAAACAAGCACTGCCTGCATAACCTAACCCTTCTGGAAGGTAAATCCATCTTCCTTGGCTCACAAGGGCAAAGGTCCCATTTTTGAAACCTTGTTGTCTCAGGGGCTTCAGTAAACTTCTTTACCTTGGGTAGCATCCTATCCTTATTTGGTTCCATTTACCTCAGTGGGATTGCTTGCAAAGTAATCAGAGCTGATAAGGGCTTCACAAGCCAGCCAAAACAAGAGTCTTTTGAAACTTTTCCCTGTGGCAGTGTGGAGAGGAAATGTTGATGCTGGCAAGGCTTGTTATGGCTTTTCCTTAAGATGAATACAAAGGCAATTCTTTAACAGATAAAAAAATATTAGAACATGGTGCTAACAACAACAAGGTCATGGGTTTGATCCCTGCATGGGCCATTCACTTAAGAGTTGACTCGATGATCCTTGAGGGTCCCTTCCAACTCAGAAGATTCTGTGATTCTGATTTCTGATCTAGCCACTCTTACATTTACTTCTCTGAAGCAGTTACAGTATTGATCATGCAGGTATTTTCTTGTTTTCACAGTTAAAATAGCTTGTTAGCTCTTATGTCAGATATTTGTGTTTTGTCAGGGGCCATTAATTTAGATATTCTGCCAGTCAGGCACAAGTGTGCTCTGAGGAATTTAAACAAGAAAATTCAAGAGAAAAAAATTAACTGCAGAAAGCAATGATTTTCCTCCCCAGAGCCCGGATTCAGTGAATCCAGTGAAAGCATTTCAAAAAGGAATAGAAATTATCAAGTGTTTAGAAGACAGCACTGTCTGTTCATGTACTGTGTTCTTAAAATAGAGTATCCAAAAGTATTAGTAATCCAGAAATATGTAGCCCCACTTACGAATTTCTTACAACTGACATTTCTTTTCGAGGGGTTGTTCCACATACATGGACACTCACATGTAGGCTCAGGCTTTTGTAACTGCACCTTTTTCAGGGCAGAATGAGAGCCTAAAATATAAATGAAAGACAGCAGCACCGAAAAAAAAAAGATAGAGAATGGAATGTCATCATGTTCAAATTTCTCCAATCAGGGCATCTTACATAAGTCAGACCTGCTGCAGTTGGATTGGTTTCTTCCCCTGTAGAAAGTAAAAATATATATATATAAAATTTACTTTTTCACATGGATACTCATATATTTTTGTAGGAAAGCAAATAGCTGAAGAAAGATTAGGTTAAAATTTTACCAGGAGCCTTATCTCAGCACACAAAATCTGAGGTGCCTTTGTGTTTCCCCAGAGGCTGCAGGGAGTTTGCTCAGCTCTTCCTCTCTGCTATGTGAAGGAGGACTACCCAGAAACTCCAGCACTCTTTATACTGGAGATAACCTTTATCTCCAGCACTTTATAGGATGGCTGTAATTGCTGTGCTTTTTTGGAGTCAACAGAAAACCAGGGCTGAAGCTGTTTGGCCAAACAGAGCAGGGTACCAACCTCCTCCCATCAGCCCTCTGGACTGGAGCTGGGGAGACACAAAGCTTTCATCCTCCCCTCCAAGGATGCTTGGTTTATTTTCCACTCTGTCTCCTAAAAGACAACACAGCTTTCTGTCTGATCTTTTCTTACAGGCTCTGCCTGTGTGCGACTGTGGCTCTGTTATCTCTTGAGAACTACTGAGTAGCTCCCAGGCAGTTTCAGAACCACGTGAGAGAAGAGTTGGGCTCTCAAAGCCACTGACTTTTCTACAGGTTCAGTGAATAAGCACCAGAAGAGAAGAGAATTTTTCGTGCTTCTTTCCTACATGGAAAATTGACGACCTTCATAGCTTTTAAAGAATCCACACTATAGAGACATTTTGGAAAACAGACTTCATTCCTTCTGCAGCCTGTAGATAGTGCTTAGCATGCACGGCCATCAGAACAAGCTGGAAGGAAGGAATGGGCAGACTTTCTCCCTCCTGTCACCACGGGACAGCACTGGTGCCACTGCAGGAATGGGACAGAGAAGGTTTGGGCTGGCACACACACACACAGAGGCAGAAGCATGGGTGGAAACAGAAACTCAGTGACTGGGAAGAACAAAGGAAACCATGGGGAAAAAAAATTACCGGTTTGTTAATTAGTAAAAAAAACCAATTGCCCACACAGCTTGTGTCTTTGCTCTTTAGCTGGGGCAGGCTGAATCAGGACAGGCTGTGTGTCGTGTCAGTGCTGCACAGAAGGGTGGTCAGGGCAGGGGTAAAACAAACCCTGGAGGATGAGAACCAGGAGGGAAGGCTGATTTGTGAGGCCCTGATGCCAATTAGTTCTCCAGCAGCAGTGGCTGGAGGCCAAGTGAGTCTGAAAGGGCTGGGTGAGAAATAACACCAAAAGAGCCGGCGACAGGGGTTGTGCCTCCATCGCTGGCACACGTGCCAGGGCAGACCACTGGTTCCTGCTGAATTCAGAGCCTCTCCAAGGCACATTCCTCTGAGCTGCTCCCTCTGCCAGCAAACACTCTCTGCTGGTTGAACCAGCGTCTCTCTTTTTCAGACTAAGCCAAATCTTTTGTTTCTGCCTGTCAAACCCGTTTCTGCTTTTTTTTTTTTTTTTTTTTCTCGTCTGCTGGATATGATGAATCCACTCGAGCACAGCCTGGCAAAGCTAAAAAAAGCTTCCGAGGAAGGCAAGAGGGTTTGTCTGTGAAGCAGCCACCCATGTGCTCTGCAGCTGGGGCCCCTGCATTTATGGGTTTTGTATGCAAGAGGTTGAGCCACCAAGAAGCAGCACAGCACAGGCAGCTGAGGAGATGAATGACTCCAGCCAAAGGGTAATGGGCTTGGGACACGCTGGTATCAGTTTGGATGGATTCCTGTTTGCATCATTTCTACTCCCGCTGATAGACCTTTTTCTTCCCCCCTGTGTATTCAAAACCAGCAGTGACAAGAAAAGCAGGAAGTGTTGCACAGTGGAAGACACAGAGGATGATTTAACTCACTTTCTCAAAACCAAGTTAGAATTGGTTTTGCTACCGTTTCCTCTCCTGCTGCCTTAACGAAATTATCTCCCCCACCCCCAGGGGAGTTTTCGCTCCTCCTGGGAAAGAAAATTTCCTCTTTTGCATTTCAATGAAAGGCATTCAGTCTCCTTTCCCCGCCCCCAGACTGTTTCCTGTGCAAACCCGCTGAATTTCATTTTCTTTTTCAGCCAGCTGCATTTGCATTTCACTGAGCCCTCTGAAGCATCTTTCTCAGCACTTGAGGGCTGTGCTGGGCGTGCTGGGGTGACAATCCTGGAGTCGTCTAAGGGAGCCAGGACCAAATGCCTTTCAGCACAACCCCAGTGCCAGCAGCAGTGGCAGCTTTTCTGCCAGCCTGTGGTTCCCTGTGGCAGAACAGCTACTCATTTCCACGCAGGATGTGGATGGAGAGAGGTGACCACATCTGGGCTGTGGCACTGGCCTGTGAGGGATGTGGGGAACAAGTGCTCCCTGTGCCTGTGGCTTCCCTGCATGGACCAGACAGCACTTGGAGCTTTTCAACGTTTAAACCTCCCAGTCTCAGTTAGGAGGTGAGGATGCCAGAACACCGGGACTGCCTGATGGGCCTGAGCCTGAATGTTATGGCCTCCAGCAGGAACATTACATTTAGCAAGGTGAATTCTGGCCAACATCCTCGCCTCAAGTTTTCACACTGAGGCACCCTGTCTGCACGAAGTGGATGAGCAGATTTACTGTCCCTCCTTCAGCTCTAAGGCTGACTGGCTTCCAGAAGTAAATTAGAGAAATACAGCCTTTGCCCTTGGGCGTGGTGAGGTTCAGTGAGGTGAAATCAGATCCAGGATTGCCTGTGGTTGGGATAAACACCTAAGTGGCACAGGGAAGGAAGAAGCAGAAGCAACTTGGGCTTTTGATTTAGCATGTCTGGCTGGCACATGCTGGCATGGCAAAAAGATTATTGGTAGTTCTTTACTCCCTTTGATTTTGATGCTGCTGTGCCAGTTGCAGGGAGATGGTTAAGCCTGCCAAGTGTACAAAAATAACTGTGCTGTGGCAATTTGCATCACAGCAGCAACAGGTACCTTCTGAGTGACCCATTAAACACCCTTAGGGATAGTCCTTGCACTAGGGAAGGGGATTTTACACACACTGCCTGTGCCTGTGGCAGGAGGAATGAGCCAGAACCTGTTTCAGAGGCAGATGGGAACTAAGGTGAATGACAAAGGCCGTGCACTTGACAGAGCCTGGGGTTAATAAGGATCAACTCAGCAAAGCCCTTGCACCCACGTGGTTCTGCAAACCTTCCCATAAATTACTAAACCTGCCCCGGGGGACAGCCTACACCTCTGATTTGACCCACATGCAGAGCAGCTCATGAGTCAGGGCCAGAAAACCTCCCAGTATGAACCATCACCCATGTGACACCCACCTTCAATACAGGAGTATGGGGTTAGGAGCCAGATTTTGTCCAAAAAAGGGACCTGTAAACAAGATGATACAACAAGAGCCCCAGAAATGCAATTATATGTGGTGATGAATGAAAAGTCCTGTAATCAGGAGGTGATTACTGATGACCTGCTGATGTGGTTTGAGCTGCCTGGGTATTATTTGTCAGGGCTGTCCCTCTCCACAGCCTCTCTGTTTCCCCGTGGGCTTTCACATGCTCCTGCAAAAGTGCAGGAATCCTTCTCCTCTGTGACTGCAGAAGGATATGACCCTCTAAATCATGCTATTCCAGTCAGGCTGTTGTTCAGCATTCTGTAGTAGAAAATATTTGACTTAACAGAGTTAAAAAAACAAGCAAACCAAAAAAAACCCAAACAAAAACCCCCAAACCACTTAATATCCAATGTTATTGAGGGCAGACATTCTGGAAAGGAATATTTTTTCTTAGTCCCTACCAGGCAGTGGGTTGGTACTCAGCCTGAAGTCAGAGCTGGGCTGGGAACAGCTGGGATTTGAGTGCCAGATGGAGCAATGCTGGGTGTATTGCCCCGACCTTGTTTGCATTTGGCCACTAAGCCTGACTTAGCTCTTTTCAAAACACTGGTTACACACTCTGCAAGTAACGTCTTTTGATTTTATGGCAGCCAAGAAATATTTCATGTTCTAGCCTTTTTGATTCTCTTTTCACTTAAAATGTATTTCAGGATAATTTTTTTTAAGATTTAATACAGGATGGGAGGGGGAGAAAAAAAAAAGATAATATTAAATGTGTGATTGGTTCTGTAAGTAGGTAAAGTATTTTCCGTGCTCACTTTAACTCAACCAAACTTAATTTAAGGACTCCAGCTTCTCCAGCGCTGCCAGAGGACCTCACCGGTGAGGAGCTGCCTGGGCTGAGCAGTGAGAAACACGGGATGGAAGGCTCCTCATCCTCGCAGAGGCGAGTGCTCTCTCTGGCTACACTGCTTGATTGCAGATGCTAATAGCAGCTTCTCCTCCTGCAGAGATCCTCTCCCAGGAGGGATTTAGGGTTTCCACAGCCTGCAAAACGAAGCCAAACTGCTTAATAGTCTCACTGTCCCGCTCAGCCAAAGGGCAGCTCCGGCCAAGCGGAGCTGGGGTAGAAATCCCGCAGGGAAGATTAAACCTTTGGCAGCTCCCACTTCAGCTTTGTCGCGGTGTGAGTCACGCCCATTTCAAATTACAGACTTAACTCTAGGCTGAGCCTCGGGTAATGAACCTCACCTTTTAGTTCTGCCTCGTGGTGCTGTGCAGCGGTAGGGCAGAAGCTGAAGTGACAGCTCCACACGTTGTACTCCTGGCTTTTAATTAAAAAAAAAAAAAAAAGGTTTCACCCCAAGCACCGGGACAGCCGTGGCCGCTCGTGCTACTGCGTGGTTTTGTGCTCTGGTGCCGTGTAGAATCCAAGCGCAGCAGAATCTTTGGTGGGATGGCCGAGGATTTCTTTTCTCACCGTCTGGTATCAAGTGACTGAGCTGAAAAAAAAGAGCGGTGCTGTTATTTGGGAGCAGAACAGGCAAAATCGGAGCTTGTGTTTTGCAAACTTCCACAAGAAATTTAATATTTCCACGCTAAGAGACACACACACAGGGCGTGTAAACTGGATAAAAACTCCAGTTTTTATAGTGGAAGTGTATCATCTTCACAATCTGTTTAGAAATCTGTGACTTTTTTAGGGAGAAGGTTGGAAAGCACCTGTTTGAGTTTACTGTGCAATTATAACACGCTGTTTCCTGTCAATCAGCTAAATGGCCATTGCACATTTAATTAACAGAGTGAAAGTCCTATTCTGCAGCTAACAGGGATGTAAATGTGAAGTAAGAAAAGAGCCTTGTTTAGGCTATTATGCTTCTTGTGGAGAACTGGTTCAGCACTTCAGTCTCCTACTCATGCATTATAAAGGATGCAATCACAGAGGTACAAAAAGAAATTGTAGGAGTTCAAGAACGGTTCTTACTCTTGATTAAAAACACTTAATTTACTTTGCTATTTCAGGGGGGAAAAAACCATGTTAGAACATGGTGTAAAGTGCTAGCAATTTTTTTTTTCGTTTTTTTTTTTAAGCTTTTTGGAGCTTGAAAATTTTCCTTGTGATGATAATTGTTGGACAGAGGATGAAGTTTGCTTTGGTTATAGACTGCACAGGACCTTTGCTCTACTGCAGGCAATGAAATACAGACTAAGCCATTGCTTCGGTGGTTTTAGAGCTTGATATTTGTTGGGTGGAACTAAAAGAAACTCTGAATTGGGAGAAAATCCATGGGACATCCTGAGACCCCATATATGAACTGGCTTCTATAAAGAATTATGTCACTTTAAGCAGTTTATACGTTATTAAAGAGTGATAAACACGTCCTCATGTTTAATTGAATGTTCCTGGAAGCCTTTGCAAGTTGCAAAACATCCCATTACAGGGAATTTTTGTCCCTTAGTTAAGACAGAGTGTGTTTAGGTGCTGCCTTCCACGTCCAAAGACAATAAAACTGGAGAAAGGAAATTTCAATTTATGGACTTGGTAAAAAAAAATACCAGATTCTGGAGCGAGAAAGAGGGCTCATAAAACCACACAACATATGAAAATCTTGACTTATTTTGGAAGGATAAGAAAAAATACGAAAAGAGATCAGTAAGAACCGTGTGGATAAAGAACCCCAGGAGTCATTTACTCGCTGGGATAATGTTTTATGTGTGTTTTTTTCTCGTTTAGGAAGGGGTTTGTATGTTAATTATAAACTTGAATTTAGATCGTATTTTAGGCACACGTGAAACAATGTGGATTTTAAGGCAAATGGAGCTCTATCTCATATGAGCTGCCTGATGCCACACAAACAAAGCAGTTCAATAGTTGGTCATTAATGCCTGTTAACCCCAGCTCTTTGGTAAAACACTGGTGGTGAAGTTCCCCTTCCTGCCTTTCGAAGTGAATTAGCAAAGCAATAGAGGGCACACCGGCCAGTGAAGCCTTTACAAAACCAGACTCTGTTTTTTCTTATCACTGCACCAAATAGAAAATCAGCATCCTTCTGCCTGTTCTCCTTCGAAAGCTGGAAGAAAGGGCAATGGGCTGTTTATCAGAACCTCTCCCGTGGCAGATTGCTGTGTCCTTCAGAAACAGCTTTTCAAAGCATCGCTAACCTGGGGGCTGGTCAGTACCTTTGACCGCCCAAGGGGTGGGTGGGGGAGGAATTTTGTCAAACAAGAGACACAAATGCATCCTTCTCACAGTCCAAAAGTGGCTTTGCAGGTAAGAGAGGCCTTGGAAAGGCAGACACTTGCTAATGATTCCCTCATCAAATAAAAATCCCTATCAGGCGCATGGCTTTGTTTACTCACTGGTTGAACATTTAACAAATTACAGATAAGAAAGAGTGACTGTCTAGACCAGCAATCCCTGATTCCAAACCCTTAATCTCTACCCTTCTTCTTCCCTTACTCCCAGTTTCTTAACAGAGAAGACAGTAATCAGTCAACTCAGCTGGAAATACGTGGAGGAGGGATGAAAGGGGAGGACTGAACGCTCCCCATCACAGAGGAGATTTTCTCCTCTTACTTATCTGGTGGTAATTATTAACCCTTTACACTTAAGGGCTTTCCAGTCATGTGGGTGCTTTGCATTCATTAAAACTTTGCATTCATTGAAACTTCACATTCATTAAAATTCATTTTCTCCTGCCATTAACTTTTTTATTCTCCAGAGTGGCTGCCTTTCTGCTACTTCCTGCACTTAAAGCCCCAAAAGCCACTGAAATGTCCTTTTTGGTTTTCTTATGTCTTTATTCTCACTTAAATTGAGAGCTGAGTTAAAAATAAAGGAGTCAGGAGGGCTTGCTAACAACACACAGCTGTTCCTCATAACTTCAAAGAGATTTGCACCAGCCTTTGACCTTCTCCTGAGGTCAGGGGAGGAAAGGGGCGCCCCTTTCCCTGTCTCTTGGCTCTGCTTCTTTTATTTACTGCAGATTTACTGCCCCTGGTTGGCTGATTTCAGCTGTGCATTCGTGGACATGCAGAATAATCCCTCTTGACTTTCACTTCCCAATACTCAGACAGACACCAGAGGTTATGCTGAGCATTTCTGGGATCTGTCATGGATAAGGAAAGCAGGAAATCCTTCATTCAGAGCCCCCCAAGTCTCTCCAGAGGTCTGGGCTCTCCTGCTGAGCTGCAGCCGTGCCATGAAAAACGCCTGATGGGTTCTCAGTGCAGCCTGTAATTTCCCCTGCCTGAAATGAGAACCCAGCGAGTCATCCACCTAAAATTTCCTTTCTTGCAGATTTTCCTTTCATATTAATGCTGGTGTGATCAGTTCCTGCCCAGGCTCCTCTTTCACCCACGGTTAAACTTGTCATTTATTTGTAACTTTCCGAAAACTTTGTTCCACATCTTCTCTTTATATCCCAGTAGTTAGTAGTTAGTAGTTTTCTTTTAACTGTCACAATTTTTATTCCCCAGCAGTGTCTTAATGACACTCACAAAATAAAATTATTCAGAATAACTATGGTGTTAGGATAAGAGTGTTGTTCCTGTTTCTGCCTTTGCTACTGGCAAGTAGGGTGACCTTGTCCTTGGAAAGCCCTCTGTGCATTTCCTCCTCTGTGACGTGGTGGTGTCGATGGTATAAATCCCAAGGAAGTAATTCCAGTGGCCTGGAGAAGCCAGCCCAGCCTGGGCTTTCTGCCAGGGCGCTGTGTGTTCCCTTATATCATGGTTTTAACCCCAGCCAGCCACCCAGTAGCACACAGATGCTCATCCGTTCCTCCCTGCCGGTGGGATGGGGAAGAGAACTGGGGGGGAAAAAAAGAGGTAAAACCCTCGTGTCGAGATAAGAGCAGTTTAATAATCAGAATAAAGTAAAATATCATCCCGATACTAACAGCAGTAACAACAATAACAGCCATGGAAAGGGAGGTAGCAAAAAGAGGGAGAGAAATAAAGCCCGAAGAAAACAAGAGGTGCACTGCACAGTTGCTCACCACTCCCAGCCAGCTCCCCCCAGTTTATATCCTGAGCAGGATGTTCTGTGGTGAGGAACATCCCTTTGGCCAGCTCAAGGGAGCTGCTCTGGCTATTATCCCTCACAGCTTTTTGTCCACCTGACTGCTGACAGAGCATGGCGAGCTGAAAAGTCCTCCCCTTAGTGTTCAGCAACAAGAAGAACGTCAGTGTGTTAACAACACTATTCTCATCCTAAATCCGAAACACGGCACTGTACCGGCTACTGGGAAGAAAATTCACTCTATCCCAGCCAAAAATTACTCCCTGTCCGAGCTTTGGAAGTGGATTTAGGAGATGTATCAGATGTGGGCTGCTGCTGGCTACTGTAAGGATGCCTTCCTCTCCTCCTGGGAGCAGGGCAGGGGCAAGTCTGGCCTTTCTGGCTCAGTCAGATTTTGGATGTGAGCATCCTTAGGTCTGCAGGAGTTTTAACAGAGCTTAGCAAGGCATTCTCCCCTCCATAAACTGCTTTAGCTCCAGCCATGGGCTAGAAATTCTGAAATCAGCTCCTGCAGAGATTTGCACCAGGAGTCATTATCAAACTATCAGCTCAGGTTTACCCATGCCAGGAAAAGCAGAATGGAGCAAGTGGTAAGAATTATAAGGATTGAAAAGAGGAACACTTATTTTAACCAGTCAGTTTATGTGGATTTTTGTCTCCTTTTATCATCATCTAATACATCATACATTGCTCTGGAATGATTTCCTCACAGAGGCACATAATTCCACTGGTGCTCCTCAAAATGGATGTTGCTGATCAGCTGAGTTTGGAAGATGCACAGAAGGTTTAAACCTCTCACATAATCTGCCCCCAACTTTTTCATTCTCCTAAGGCATCAGAACCCACTTGTAGCTCTTAATCAAGTTCTTCTCTGGATGTCTCTCTCTCATAGTCTTGTTTTGTGACTCAGGTGGGCTATTGCTATTTAGTTTGTTATCAAAGGCTCTGTTCTGATGCTCCCAATGGCACTTGTTATGGAAAATGCATGCTTAGTCTTCCTATTAAGTTGCTATCCCAAGGATGATGAGGTCTGACAGCTGGTATCCAGATATAACCAGAGCAGAGGTCTCCAATCTTTCCCAGTATTTTCCCCATGGCACAGACTGCATTTAAGCTTTTGATAAAATGACTGGAAAAGCCGAGATCTCATTTGTGAGCAGACTCAGCTCCCTTCAGTGGAAATAAAGGACCTGCTGAATTCTGTGGAGCTGTGTTTATTGAATTCTGTGATCAGCAAACGAGGAGTTGTGTTTGGAGTGAAATCCAAGTTGAGGTCCGTAAAGCTTTGTCCTCACATGAAAAAGAGTCCAGGTATTCCAAGGGCCAATGATGCCAACACAAGTTTCAGGATATAAATAGAAATTTATATATATATATATATATATATATGGAATTTATATATATATATA
>NW_020956292.1:280115-292803 GCF_003031625.1 Empidonax traillii | reverse complement strand
CTGTGGAGCTGTGTTTATTGAATTCTGTGATCAGCAAACGAGGAGTTGTGTTTGGAGTGAAATCCAAGTTGAGGTCCGTAAAGCTTTGTCCTCACATGAAAAAGAGTCCAGGTATTCCAAGGGCCAATGATGCCAACACAAGTTTCAGGATATAAATAGAAATTTATATATATATATATATATATATATATGGAATTTATATATATATATATATATATATATATATATATGGAATTTTTATATATATATATATATGGAATTTTTATATATATATATATATATATATATATATAATTTTCTTAAAGTCCATGGGATCTGGGATTGTGTGACTATGGGAAAATAACCCAACTTAAAGTTTAGGGAAAACAAATGATTCCACTGTCCTCTAAAGAAGCCAAGCTGGAAGGCAAATAGTGGCTCAGTAATTAAAATTAGGAGACAAAGACTGACTGATTTTTTTCACAGCAGAGTGAGAGTGGAGAAACCCACACAAGACTTTCATCCTGGGTCACAGGGGTGGAAATAGCTGCTGTTGCTGTAAGGGGGTGATTGATTTTGCTAATGTTGTTTTCTGTTGCCCCAGGTACCCCCAGGCTGGCAGAGACACCTTGCACCTTGCAGTGGTTCTTCCCCACTCAGCAAGCTGACACTTCTGTCCTCCTCATGTGCAGGCGGGATTTAAGACAAAAGAAGTGCTTCACAAGTTTCTTCTTAGTCCTCAAGGATCTCAGGTGGACATAGCAGGGGGTTTTCAGCAGTGCCTCCAGGAAATTTGAGTATCTTCAGTTTGTGTCACAAGCAGGTGACATTTTCAGAAGCATGTCATCTGACTGCCAGCAGGCTCAGGGTGGCAGGGCCTGTGGATTTTGGACCCCATGTAAAGCTCGGCTCTGGGACTGCCTGGAAGACTTGCAAAAAGAGTTAAGTGGATCCTTGGGTGTCAGCAATCAGGATGGGAAGTAGATGGGAGTAACTCTGGGATGTGCCAAGTCTCCCTGCCCCTTGGGGCTGTGCTTTCATCCCAGGCTCAACCCCCAATGCAGATTTTGGTCTTTGTGCAAGAGTTCAAATTCCTCAGTAAGCTGTGCCATGTGAAGAGGCCAAAAGTTTTCTTTGCTGAACTTATAAAATACTAAGGATGTGTTTTGGAGCAGGCTCTCTAATCTTGCTTTCTCCTTCCTGTATCCAGCAAGTGTCCTAATCAGCAGTTCTTGGGACTGACCTTTTCCCCTCTCTCATCTCTTCCTCTAAAATACTGGAGGCATTTCATGACTCAAATAACGTTCAGACTCTCACAACATAACACATGTGCTCACTACTTTAAATATTTTGGTAAATACGTAGCTGGCATTTGCACCAAATTGGAAGCAGAGCTGCAGTTAATACAGACATTTTCCTGCCTGGGGCATGGGAGGCTTCAATTCAAATGGGAACATTTGCTCTTCTTACATATTGTCTGTGGCAGAACAGTTCAGACTTTCCAAGTTGCAAAGTTTTCATGTTAATTTGTCGATTTATGAGGCAGAATTATGTTTCTTTGTCTCTTTAATTGGCATGTTCTAACCCACTACAAACTGGTGTGTTACAAAACCAACCTACTAAAGAGTGAATGGCTTTGCTTAATTACCCAAAAAGACAATTTTGTGAAATGTTGAGAGTTTATTTTCCCATCCACCCACATATATATGTATGTATATGTAACGTATTAAGTGTTTACACACATACAAGAAATTTAAAGAGCACAGAAAATAGTGTATGCACAGAAATGTGGCACATTGACTCATATCCGTGGCGTTTTAGTTCAATGCAGGTGGACTAAATGTCCAACTTACACAGAGTTCTGTCCTCTAAAATAAATGAGAAGGGTTTCATAAAAGAGAACTCCCACAACTTCATGAAAAAAATACTGTAATACCCTAATAATAAAGCTCTGCTATAGTGATTCTGCCATGTGAGAAATTCGAGGTTCAGGGTTTTTTTTAATATTTAAATAGAAAAGCCAAATGGCATAAGATATATAAAAACAGACTGTTTAAATTAAACTGACTGGTTAAAATTAAAAAAAATCTTTTTTAATGCATTTGCTCTTGGGAAATACTGAAATTAAACATTTAGAAGACATGAATTCTATTTTCTTAAACTGTGATATTGATCTTAGCTTTCAAGGGTCAGAATTTCCCAAAGCACTTGGGTTTTCTTCCAGAGTCCTGACTTGAAGAAATACAGAAACTCATTTCAGTCCTACTGAGCTTTATCATAATTTTACCATGCAAAGATAGACTAATTCTAATCTTCTCTGTGCCAGTTGCTAACAATAAAGACATGCTAAACTGCACTCACAGCAAGGCATTGAGTTTGCTTTCTTGAAAGAGTCTTAATGTGGATTTGGGTGGGCTTTGTGCCCACTCGGAGATCTCCTTTGTGGAGGAGAAAACATGGGAGGAGGAGGCACTAAATGCTGGGATAAACTGGAGAGCTCCTTCTGATGAGCATTTCTGGTGCAATCTGTGGTACTTCAAAAAAGATGCTGGTGTTTTTAAGGGACTTTGAGAACAGGCCACAAAGACATGTCTGCACTCAAAATTTGGACAAACTTAATTTTTTGCATCTGCTTCCAAAAATTCCCAAGCTCAGACAAAGAGAAATTGGAAAAGTTGTTTGTGGGCTTTTTTTTTTTTCCTTTTCTTTCCTTTTTATTTTATTTTTCTTTCCTTTAACGAAGAGAGAGCTGCCCTGATATACAATAAGTGACTGTTAGTGTGTCATTATACAGAAATTCCTGCTTCCAGAGCCAGGCTGATGTGTAGCTCCCAGCTGTGGTAGTCTGGGTTGGGGCTTCTCACCACTTTTACGTTGTCCCCAAACAGAGGCACCACAAATGAGCTGCTGTTCCTGTAAGATGTTGGGGTTTCACCTTGGGTTACCTGAAGTAACCTTGTTTTTACCTGTTTTACCCTTGCTCAGCTCTCAGCCTCTGGACTGTGCCTGGGTGGGATGTTCTCACAGCTCCAGGTGGGTGCTGAGACATCTGGTACAATTCACTTTTGTGGCAACAAAGCCGGGGCAGTTTCCAGAAAATAAAGGAAATGAAAAAAAAAATCTCCTTTAAGTTTTTAGGATGACTGACAAAAGACAGTAAGATTCATATAATTTACATTCTTCTACAGGAATTTTTCTTTTGCTAAGATTTCAGGTGACAGCAATAGATAAGGAAGTGAAACTCAGATGAGAAATGGTGGCAGTTTTAGAAGATGGCATAAGGCTTTGCAAGACAATATTCAGATGAGAATTCAGCAAAGTGTCATTCTTCTCCCTTTCATATTCTATCCATTTCCTAGATGGCAAGATAAACCTACTAAAGAATGAGATAAGCTGCAGGTGGTTTTTTTCCTCTCAATGCCCATTCTGCATTTTTTGGTGGGAAAACAAAACAAAACAAAAACACAAAAAAAAAAACAAACCAAAAAAACCCTCACACCACAGAAGATAGTGTAATATTTCTAAACTGCTTCTGAAATATATATACATATATTATTGGTATGGTAGTATCAGCATAGAAATGCTTACAAAGTCAGTTAGCTTATACAGTTAATGACAAAAGCTTTGAATTAACTGCTATGTAATTAGCTGAATAAGGCAAATTAATCATAAAGGTAAAACACTGCAGGAATCAAATAGGTTTAAGGGGGGAAAAACCCCTGTGCCTTTCAATTTGATGGGTCTGTTTTATTTAACAGCAAAGAACCTGCTCCTTTATGGATCTTCTGTATACAATTGAACTGGAATATCTGCAAAAAATACTCAAGAGAGACTGAAAATAAACGGTGGTAGAACAAGCACTTTCCAAAAAAGGATTTCCAATTCTTTTTTTTTCTTTCTTTCTTTCCTGTTTTGTTCTCTTTTCTTCACCCTGAGTTGTGTAAGTTACACAACAAAACACTCTCCAAACTCTTCAAATGATCGCAATCCCTCTGCAAGGAAAAGGTGTCAAAGCTGACAAATGCCCAGATAGATCTTATCAAATCTTATAAATCTTAAACTAAGGGAGAAAACTGAAAGCAACCTTAATAAAATTGCACTATTTCTAGAACTATGAACTGCTTGATGACTTCAAACACCAGCAGCTGATCATGCTACTGAGAATATTGAAAATATAAAGTCCTGCTGGGTTGTTATACCCTGATTTACAGTGACTTCTCTGCTCAGATACCAGTTGTTCCATAACCCTGCTGAAAATTCTCCATATACCTATTCTTCTTAAAAATAAAACCTCTCTTTATGCCAAACCTGTGCATTCTCCAGGGTGACTCAGCTGCCTGCAATTCTGCAAGGCTGCTGCTTAAATATGGGTGCCACAATAAAAAAAAAAATCCTCTTAAAGAGGAAAAAATTCCCATAAAACAATTGCTTAGAGAAAAAGGCAAGGGTATAAAATTTTGACTCATTAGTGCTCCACCTTACTGGTCTGTGCTATAGTTAGAAAGGAGGTTTTAGGGAGGGCAGTTCCTAAAAATAGGCAAGAGAGTAGGCTTGAACACTGACAGCAGAGCTCTGCAGAGAGCTTGCAGCATCAGCGTTGCAAGTGCACTTCCACAGCCTTTATTCCCCATCCCTGTATGTTCCTTTCACAGCTTAACACGTCTGTTTTCTCTCTTCTAAAGAAAGCACTTCCAAGGCCTTTCCAAATCAGGTGCACAAATGAAGAAGCAGAAGAATGAAAATTCCCAGCCAGGACTAGTGTTGGGTCTGTGCACAGTCAGCCTGTGGGGTGCTGCTTTTTGACACTGCAACGTTAGAACGAGGTCAGGATGCAGGAGGAGGTTGGAAAAAAAGAATTGGCTGATATCTACATTTACTAGAACAGATAGGGGGTATGTGAAAAATGTGCGTTCATATTCATAAGAATGAGTCATTTTCTAACTGCCTCAGATTAGTAAGAAGCTTCCTTGATTGATATGTGTCATAAAAGTCACCTCTTTTTATACTTCTGAAATGTTTGGCAGTGGCTGCCTTCAGAGAAAGCCTTCAGGAAAACCCGTTTTCCGAGTGGCATCTGTGGCTCTGCATCTGGATGAGCACATGGGTACGTGGGTGTATCAACAACTAAGAGAAGCAAGCCCAGGAAGGCTGTTTTGTTGGCTAATTCACAGAAGAGGGTCAATACTTTCACTGACCCTTTATACTGGTTTGCATATTGAAGAAGTTTGGGAGTTGCAAGGGCTCTAAGCCAAACTGAGCTTCCTTTAGAGATCCCAGGCGGGCCATGGTTTTAGAAAAATAACTGGAAAAGCCCCCTAGTGATAAAGGCAGGGCAGGAAGAGCTAATGAGGATGTTCACTGCCAGCGTAGTGGCTTCGTGTTCTGCCTGTCGGATTTTCAGTGCTGAGCTCCAGGGTTTTAAAGTACCTTTTGTTCCCAGCCAGGCATCTGAGGTCTGTGTTGTGCCAATTTGTAGTCATGTTTTTCCTCTGGTGCCAGTTTGTCCCGTGGTGCCAATCTGTGAGCGCACACGCTTCCTCCGAGGGGGAACTCAGGCTGTTGAGGAATTCTGGGAAGAGAGTGAGCAATGTGTGAGAGACAGAGATGAAACAAAAATCAAGTACTGCATTTACAGAGCAGGTTTGCTTCGACTTCTTAATTTGATTAGTGTACTGAGAGCTTGGAAGTATTCAGCACGACAGTTGTGCAAGGGAATCAGTAGTAATCCCCTGCACATCATGGAAAGCTTCATGTGTATTTTAGTGCTGACACCAGAACTACTCTGTGCGACACTATCATAGAATCACAGAACAGCTTGGTTTGAAAGAGACCTTAAAGACCATCCAGTTCCAACCCCCTGCCATGGACAGGAACATCTTCCACTAGCCCAGGTTGCTCAGAACCCCATCCGACCTGGCCTTGGACACTTCCAGGGATGGGGCAGCCACAGCTTCTCTGGGCAACCTGTGCCAGGGCCTCCCCACCCTCACAGGGAAGAATTTCTCCCTGATACCCAGCCTAAACCTGCCCTCTGTCAGTTTGAAGCCATTCCCCCTTGTCCTGTCACTCCAGGCCCTTGGAAATAGTCTCTCTCCACCTTCCTTGTGGACTCCCCTCTAGTGCTGGAAAGCCACAATTAGGTCACCCAAAAGTCTTCACTTTTCTATGTTTCAGGCTAGACTTGCAGAGAGTGCCACTCTCTTTCATTAAATCACATGGAGAAACAAAGGAAAGTTTTCAGGCATCAGGGCTTAAACAACATTTGCTGGGTTAAACACATATTAAGAACTCTCTCTGTGGGGTTTGTGTGCTTTAAATAATTAACAGGCCTGAAACACAGGCAGACAAGTAGTCCTATAGTAAAGACGTGAAACAATTCCTAAAAGCTAGGAACATGAGTTTCCCCCGCTTTATTCAGCTATAGCCATTTGTGATTGCCATGTTCTTTGAAACAGCCATTCCCCAAATGTTTGTGAAAGGAGTGCAAACCTGCCCACAGGTCTGGATCATTCAGAGCAGGCGCACGAAGCTTTGCAGTCAGGAGAGAATTAACCTTCCTGCAAACGCCCTCATTTGAGGTGTTACAGGTGCTGTACTCGGCTGGCTGCTCAGGCAGCCCTGCTAAACCTTTATGGTCACACCAGGCCGTTCACAGGATCTAAACTGGTTTTAATCTGTGCTGCAGCCATGAATATTGCATGAGGGAATTGGGGTTAGAGGTGCAGCACTCATGTGCCCAACTAAACTTGGGGTGGGACTTACAATTGAGTTTTAGGTCAAAGGTAGTTTAAATAGTGATTAGCTATATATTATATACCTTTTGCATTGACCGCACTAGAAAATTTTCAGTGCTGCAAAATAAACCATGGTATTAATAAACTGTACTGTAAACTGGGCCAAAATGTAATGAGTCAGTCCTTAATTAGTTTTCCGTATAGAAAGATCTAGGATTAGCTGATCAATTTAAACATTATATACTTTTTAATTGTCTAGCTGGGGAGGGGGCACTAGTCTGAAAAGGGAAGGTGAGAATTCGTGTTTTCACAAAGAATGAATGAAAGCTTTCCAAAATCCAGACTGAAATTACGTATGTCAGCCCTGAACCCGTCATTACTCAATTTTGCTGTTTCATCATAGGTAAGGCACGGGAAATTTGACTGTTTCTCAGGAGCATTTTTCCTCTGAAACACATTCACTTCTCCCCTTTTCCACCCTTGACAGCAGGGAGAAAAGAAGGGTGCCCTCGATTTTTTTTCTTGAAGCTCCTGGTGTCCGAAATCTGTCCGTGTGTGTTTTTGCATGTTTATCATTACTGACACCTACTGACCGAGCTGGAAACCACAGCCTGAGCAGGTGGGAACTGCTTCAGCTCTGTAATTATCTTAATGGCAAGAGCAAAATTTGGACCTTCCTCTTGTTCACTGGCCCTGGATCCGAACCCGTTCTGAAGCACAAATGTATAAGATTTCTCTTTTACAGCCTCTCTGGAAGTTGTGAAAGTTCCTACAGGTGTCTAATGGCAGGACCTTGGGCCCCAAGTTTCCTGAATTAAGGTAGAAATTCTTCACCTAATTGCACAGCGACTGTGCCTGTAAAGCTGTTTTGAAGTGAACAAAATTAATGACAAAAAAATATTTCCTGCTACACTGTCAGATTGCCTTTTTCCTCTCCCTTTTCCCGCCCTTTTTCACCTCCCCTTTCCCGCCCTCTTCCCCTCCGCTTTCCTGCCATTTTCTCTCACCTTTGCTGACCTTTTTCACTTCATATTTCCTGCCCTTTTCCTCTCACTTTTCCTACCCTTTTCCTACTCTATTTTCCCCCTTCCTTTTTCCACCCTTTTTCCGTCACATTTCCTGCTCATCCCCCCTCACATTTCCCACCCTTTCACCCTCACATTTCCTGCCCTTTGTCCCTCGCGTTTCCCGCCCTTTCCCCCTCACATTTCCCGCTCTTTTCACCCTCATCTTTACCACCCTTTTTTCTCTCCCTTCTCTCACCCTTTTCCCCCTCATGTTTTCCGCCCTTTCCCCCTCAAATACCTCAAAGGATGAAAAAAGTGAGATTCCTCCTCAATTAAAACCTTAAGATGGCGAAAATGTGGGTTTGCCCTCGATCTGAACCCATAAAATGGCGTCATAAAGGTTTTCCGCTTCCATTTAAACAGGGAAATAATGGCTCCCTGTAAACTGATGCCCGTAAAATCATGGAAAAGTCAGGTTTTCCATCAGCTGATACCCTTAAAATCGCAGGTGAAGAGGGATCCCCCCTCTCCTCTGCTCCCCCTGGGCACAGGGCTCATCCCTTGCCACCTTCCTTGGGCAATGCTCCATCTCCAGGTGCCATCCAGGTGCTCCCCTTGCCCCTGTGAGGTACTCTCAGAATTCCTCTGAAGAAAGATGTGCCTATAAAAGGTAAAACGATTCTTAGAAATACCCAAGTTGCCTTTCTTTCAAGACTGACAACTTTCAGACCCTGAAAACCTCTTTCTGTGACTGACCCTGCCGGACTTTTGTCTCAAAAATCTATCCAAATGCTGGCTTTTGATTTTCATTTCATTTCGCAAACGTAAGGGGAAATTTTCCCTTCACTCCCCGATCTGACTAATGCCAACAGGAAGAATTTAATTTCCATGGGAGCAGACTCTCAGTTTGGATTGATAACATCATCTCACATCCAGAAAAGTCTTTCATTTACTGTTCGGAGATCACAGCCACAGGTATTTCTTACTGAAGCCAACGGGAAAACTTCTCCCTATTGTTTCAATGTCCTGATGGTTTCAGAAGGTGCAAGGACCAGGAATTTAAGCAGAACCCCGAGATCAACAATGGCTTTAATGAAAGCTGATACAATCCACCCACCCTTCACATCTCTGTCTCCCTCTTTTCTGCAAAGGGCCTTGACTTCAAGTGAAAGTTGCTTGGAAGAGGGTTTTTATGAATTATGTATATATATATATATATAATGCATTATAATCCATGCTATGCCATGTGGCAATGCCTGTGGCAGCTTGTGCATTGTCAGTTGACTTCTTAACAGCTGCAGCTTGAAATTGTTCAAAAGGTGCCTTTTAGAGGTTTACTGAGGACTTGCCAGCATCCCAAATCGTTAAGAACGAGTTCAAAGCGGCACAAGTGGGAAAATGAGTGAGCTTTTCGTACCTACACCGAAGAGCTGCGAGTCTAAAGAGAGGTCGTGGTAAATCACGGGCAAAAAGACCTTTTCTGAAGTCGTTTTTATGCAATAAAAGTGCTCACTGAAAGCTTACCAAGACCACCAGTAGATGGTGGTAACAACACAATTTTTTAGTTGGTTGAGTTCTTTTTTGTTTGTTTGTTTGTTTTTTCTTTTTCTTTTTCTTTTTTTTTTTTTTTTTTTTTTTTTTTTTTTTTTTTTTTTTTTTTTTTTTTTTTTTTTTGTTTACTTGGGGAAAGGATTGACAATGTTATATGCTCATGATACCATGTGAGCAATCTGTTAGATGACAATGAGCCACCAGTGAGGCTTCAGATGTGAAAGGGAAACCACAGTTTCACAGCCCAGCAGTGGGAAATTTCATGACTCCCCCAGAAACAGCCACACAGGACACAGTTACAGAACCTGGAGATAGACAGTGGTAATTTCAGAGCAGCTGGATGCAAAGAGAAGGGGTTCTTTTCCTTGCTCACTACAGATTTGCTTTTAAAATGCCTTCTGTATTTAAAGGCTGGAAGATGTAGATTCATGGAAATGAAAGCCCAACCAAATTCCTTATTTTCTTTTTAAAATTAAATTAAATAAAAAACTAATCTAGAGGATAAGTAAGGATCTTTCTTACTGTTGTCTGAGTATTTCTTCATCTGCAGCTTTGGGCCATAAGGCCGCTGGTTCAGTTCTAGTGGATCAAAAATTTAAGCTAATGAATGTTCAAAAGTGTCTTGACTAATCCCCCATTCTTGCACTCCTCAATAATTATGTTCTTTTCAAACAGAAAACTCACAGAATCACAAAAATTAATCTGTGTTCATTAGACCAGTGTCCAAACATCTTCTGCTCGAGTGTTATCTTCACCTTTGCAGCCACATCCTTTACAGGCAGCACAGGAACAACCAAGGAACAACAACAAAAAAAAATCATATTGGGATGTAAAATTTAATCTCCTTTTGTGTCTAAATTAGCAAATACATCTGCTGGTTTAAGCACTTCAGCTGGTGTAGCTACTCACGTGCTCATTCCACTTAGCAGTGAATTTGATGTTGTAGCTAAAAGTACATGCACTTTTATAAATGCAGTGACACTGATATGTCATTAGTTGTAATCTGAATTAAGGATTTACTTGATTATTGCACTCACCCTGATTAAAGAACCACTTCCATGCTCTGCAATCCTTACAACTCCAGTTCATAAATCTGTGAGGGCTTTCTGAGACTCAGTTGGGAAAGTGAGTGCACTTCTCCCACAGTATAAAAGCTATTTTATATAAAATATAAAATTCTATTTTATGGTATCAGCCGAAATATCTGACAAAGACGCAACCTCAGATAGCAAACAGAGTTTTGAAAAGTTGGAGGGCTTTCTTCAGGGTTTGAGGCAAATTGTTCCATGCACTTCATGTTCTTGGAATTGCAGGATATGTTACATTAGCATTCAGTTGGTTTATTGTCATGAATCTCACACTGCTGTGCGTGCAATCATTACTCAATATTGTGATTTATTGGACCCAGGGCAGTCACCACTACTGACCACCACCTAGACAGAAGTTATGCCCCATGAAAGCATTTGCCCACTCGAGTGTCCCCTTCCCATTTTTCCTCCAGCCTGCTTCCAGTGAAACCAAGCTCCTTAAAAAATGAGCATAAATCAATGGGAGACCCAAAAAATCTGAGCCAGTGGACAGAAACTGCGTTGAAGCAGCGATGAGTCAGACAGTGGAGCCCAAGCAGCCATGTTCTTTAAGAGACATGACTGAGAACAGCTGTGCAAATTGGTCGCTGCCTTGCTCTGAGTCTCCAGGATATTCCCTTTAATCCTTCCCATTAGTAAAAAAATCCAGCCAGAAGAGGTCAAGAAGCTGTAAAAGACGCAAAGCCTCCCGTCTCTGATGCGTTCTTTGTGGTCTATTTTTACAGAAACCTCTCTTGGTTCAAACTGTCCCGAGATTAATGGTTCAGGGAGGGTTAGTCAGCCTTCCCGGCCGTGGAAAAGTAATCACGGCCCTCAGTCAGCACAACAAATTGATAAGGTGCTGTGGAAAAGGGCTCTTTCACATTCTGGCAGCCTGGGCCCCCAGCCTGTGTCAGATGTGCTCTCTCGGAGGATGCCACAGCAATTTGTGTGAGTGTAAATATCTGCCACGAAAGGTCTCCCAATAACGTCAAAGCAAACTCACTCGGGGGGAAATGAGCCCTTCCTGTAAATAGCACTGAGAGAGGCCTTTTGTCGGCTGATGGGGCTATTAAACATTGTTCTCCCAGAACATTTACACCACGGCTAATAACAAACAGGCCAGAGTAAGCCGAAGCTTTGTCATTTGTCTTTGCATTTGTCAGGTAAATTTACTCAACGACAGCAGCTCCACGAGCTGAGTTTGCAGGTTCAACAGCCACGGAGAGCCATCGCTGTGGGAGATAAGAGGCTGTGGGGGCACAGCACCTGGGTGTGGGTGGGCAGTGTGGGGTCCCTGCACTCCTCCGGGGGTGAAGTCGGGTGGCACAGCCAGGCTGGTGCCCATCCTGCTCTGTTGTGCCCATCCTGGAGCTTCTTAGGCTGATTAACTGGGCAGAAATCCCCTTTTCTCCTGCTCTTTCAGAGAAAGCCCTTTCTCTTTTAGCTCACCACACTGTAAGGTGGGTCTGATGCAGAGAGCAATTTCTCCAGCTCAAACCACCATGTGACTCTTTGCCCTGTCTCCAGCTCCAACGTGGGAAGTGGAAATCACGAGTTTAATTACCTTGTCTCTGTAGATTTTATTCAAAACCATCAGATCCAGGCTCTAACCCTTTGAGCACCTAATGATGATGGTAGGTAAATAGTGAGGGTTTGAAAACCCCTAAATCTGTCTCAGTGCTTTACAAGGGAATCTTAACCTGAACTCAGATTTCCAAACTAAAACTATAAAATCCCTGTGCCATTGTTTTGGCTGCTCAGGCAACTTCTTGTTTCTCTTTGAAAGCCTATCTCTCAAAAATGGCAATAGCCTGGATTATTGTTGCCACCTCTGATCATGTCAAGTCTTTTTCTACTCATTCATTCATATTTGTTCTATATATAAAAATGGCTCTTCATACTTTATTCTATAAACTCCCTGCATTAAGCAGATTTGTTGACTAGAACTTCTGCAACATTTTCTGCTTCCCAGCCAGAAGAACAGGCTTTCTAGTCCCCTTTCTTTTTGGCTAAGGACTCAAGCAATGCAAAATCCTAAAATCCCTAGAACACTTGATTTTATTTGGTGCAGGAGGCAAGGGGAGCAGGCTCCTACCAGCACATATGGTTTGCCAGTTGAAGCAGGAGAAGGTCAGCCACCAAGCCCATGCACAGTTTGGACCAAACTGAGAGTCTTTTTTTTTTTTTTTAATAAGGGAAGTCAGCCCTTACAGGATCAAAGAATTGGACAAAGCTGTGGAGTCTTAACCCTTTTAAGTTTAATTGGTCAGTTAAAATATACCACAAAAATTCTCTCTATCAGGTTAAATGATAATTTTTTTAATGAGTCTCTCTCCTTTCCTAGGCT
>NW_020956292.1:277382-279309 GCF_003031625.1 Empidonax traillii | reverse complement strand
AGAGTCTTTTTTTTTTTTTTTAATAAGGGAAGTCAGCCCTTACAGGATCAAAGAATTGGACAAAGCTGTGGAGTCTTAACCCTTTTAAGTTTAATTGGTCAGTTAAAATATACCACAAAAATTCTCTCTATCAGGTTAAATGATAATTTTTTTAATGAGTCTCTCTCCTTTCCTAGGCTGTTCCACTGCGAGCTGCTCACCACTTTCTGTTCAGGAAGCGTCACTCATTTTGATCTAGTGGTTTACCCCCTGCAATCTCTGTTTTCCTGGCGCTATGGGGGATACAAGAACTGGTCCCTTGGGGTCGGCCAGAACAGTTCCTGAGAGACCTCAGCCCTATCCATCAGACCATTTGCACAGTGAGTCCTCTGGCATGGTGCAGCCTGGAAGAAATCATTTATGTGTGTATTATGAATTAGTTGCTGTTGGCTCATTAATTGCTTTTGGTGTATTAGCTGGTGATTATCTTTGCTTTTAACGTTGTAATCCTTCCCACCTTCCTTCCTCGGTAAATTTAACAGCCAAGTCATCTTTCAATCTACACTTGACAACATTTTCTCTTTGTTGTTTGGAAATAACTGTGCCTCCATCCTGAATAGCTTCCATCTAAGACAAATGACCAGCAGACCTGGTGTAGAAAGACAAGTCACCCAAACAACAGACTGGAGATGTGCTGCATTTAATCTGCTCCTGTAAGGCAAAGTTCCGCATTATTTCAATAAAGAACAGGAAAAGAATCAGAATATTTATTTCATTGGTGTTTTGATGACAGATTGAACAGAGGCAAATTTTTGGCTTGTTCACTCCAGCCAGTGGCTTCGGAGTGCAGACAATCATTTTTGTTCAGAGATGTTGTACACAGCAAAACCCATCAGAAACTTGAAGCTTTAGCGGTGCAACAAAAAGGGAAATGAGGCAAGAATCTGAGGTTATAGAGTTCAAGTCTAAATACCCCTAAATACAGGAAGGCTCTATTGCTGTGGTATTTATGTGCCTTGATTTGAAAGCCTCAGTCTGACCATGAGCTACCACGAGTATGAACTCTGGGACTCGGACCCAACCTTATAACTGGCTTGTTTATGGTCAGTGGCTCCAGCTTTAATTTGCTGAAATAAGGACTCTTGGCTGGGGCCTTTATCTCTTTTATCTTGCCCTTGCTCTCCCCTTTCTCCTTCTGCTTCCCCTCATGTTTCCTTTTCCTTTTTACCTTTCCTTTTTCCTTTTTCTTCTCCTTCTTCTTCTCTACCCCCTTCTTCTTCTGCCTCCTTTGCTTTCTCCTTTTTGTTTTTCTTTTAGATGTAACTTTTTTTTTAAAACCAGATCGTCATAGAATCTTTTTTGGGTTTGGGTTGAAAGGGACCTTAAAGCTCATCCAGTTCCAACCACCTGCCATGGGCAGGAACACCTTCCACTAGACTAGATTGCTCAGAGCCCCATCCAACCTGGCCCTGGACACTTCCAGGATGGGACAGCCACAGCTTCTCTGGGCAGGCACGCACTGTGTTGTCGTCGTGGGCTTTGTGAAATCTTTGCACACCCATCTATCTCACCAAGCTATGAGAAAAACCAGATTCAGCATCTGCCAGGTTAGGATTTTTCTTTCTCCCAGCCCTATTTTCTTGTTAATGGGTTAGCCTACTCCTAGATAAGTTATAAAACTCTCAGGGATCCAGCTGTTGAAATGCATGTTAGCTTAATCAAAAAACAAATAAACAGCAAAGATGTATGGGAAAGGAACCAACCGTACTCACTGTGAACACAGCAGTGTGCAGGATGGACTTCTTTTTCCTCTAGTTCCTCTTGTGATTTAAAGTTGGGATGTTGGTTTGTTGTTTTTTGTTTTTTTTTTTTTTTTTTTTTTTTTTTTTTTTTTTTTTTTTTTTTTACTCATGAACCAGAGAGTAACATTTGATCTCAGTTTGACTCC
>NW_020956292.1:238794-276747 GCF_003031625.1 Empidonax traillii | reverse complement strand
TTTTTTTTTTTTTTTTTTTTTACTCATGAACCAGAGAGTAACATTTGATCTCAGTTTGACTCCTGAAATAGGTCACTGTCTGGTTGGGGAGCAGAGATACGCAGAGATGATGCGTCTGCTTGGAGATCAGCTTCTTGTGGCCAAAGGAGAACAGATAGGAAAGCATAAATCAAATTAAATACCCTTGTCCCTACTGTGGTTGAAATGGGCTCCTGTGGTATCCAGGGACAGCAGAGGGTTTGGAAAGAAAGGTTGCATTGTGATAGTATTTTTCCCTTTGTGGGTTGCTCAGAATCTCACATGGGAAGACGAGGAACAGCTCCGAGCACAGACTAATTGGGATGAATCAGTGTTTCTAATTCCACACAGGACAGTCTCTGTGAGAACCAGAGAGGTTTGCATCAAAACACAGAGTGCTGGTTAGGAAACACTGGTGGTTGTTTCAAGGGGAGTGAGAGTAAATAACGCACACAAACAGACCAAGTCTGGACTCTCACTGAAGAGAATGACATTAAAATTACCTGATCTCCTGCTCTTTCTGTTTTATAAACTAGAATACCTTGAGGGACGAAGCAGAGAGTGAAGATTGCAGCGTGGAAGGCGTCCTCAACTTCTGATTCTGTTAAAGGCGTGATGCGTGGACATGAAAATTTGCAGGCTGTGAGATGACAAGTTCAGCACCGCTGTTTCTAGAAGATACATGAGTCAAAAATTATTAAAACAAATGAGCAAACAAAACAAACAAACAAACAAACAAACTGGACACACACAAGCCCTTAGATCCTGATGGGTTGCTCCCACAAGAGCTCACCAATGTCATTGTGAGGCCACTCTGAATTATTTTTGAAAAGTCGTGGCAATGAGCAGAGGTTCCTGAGGACCGGAAGAGCAAATGTTACCTCAATTTTCAGGAAGGGCAAGAAGGACCTTCTGGGGAACTACAGGCCAACCAGCCTCACCTTAATCCCTGCAAAAGTGAGGGAGCAATTAATCCTGAAAATTATTTGCAGACATAAAAAGGAATAGAAGGTGATTAGGAATAGTCAGGCACAGATTGGCAAAGGGGAAACCTCCTGTGATGAGATGACCAGCTTGGTAGACGAGGGAAAATCAGTGGCTACTCTTTAGCTTTACTTCAATAAAGCATTTGACAGTGTCCCCCACAACATCCTGGGACCCAGTCACCAGTGGTGTGCCCCAGGAATTGCTGTCAGGGTCAATTAGTTTGATTTCTTTCTTATATCTGTATTGGAAATAATAAATTATCATAAATCCTGTTTTACTTTCAACTGCAATAATCCCCATGAAGATTGAGTGGATCACAGACTGAATGAATATACCCTATCCAACGAAATCCATATTGCAGGTATTATTACACTCCAGATGAAAATTTTCTCCTCAGCTTTGAGAAGCAGAGGGATTTCTTTTTATATTTTCATGAGCCAGAGAGGGTTCTATGTACTTCAACTGTTTTGCTCCTTCTGAACTGCTCTAAAAAAGAAAAGTTGAAGCAAAAAAATGTAGAGAAAGTGATTGTAAAACAACACTGTGGGATTTTTTTTCTGTCAGTGTAAACTCACAGGAGAAGAAAACAATTTTCACTATTTGCCCTTGCAGTAAACCCAACCTGAGCTGCAGTAATCAGACTGATATTTTATATCTATCCTACCATGGGAAACAATACTAAAAAGTGTTGAATTGCAGTGTAGTTTGCTTGGGTTTTTAGCAGTAATTTCAGTTCTTTTGTAGTTCTGAGGGGCTCATAGTCTGGGTGCTTAGGGAAAAATAAGAAGTGAGGCAAACGGAGAGTAGAGGTGAACCACAGTTTTGTGTTTGTGGGAATGCCTGCCTGGCCTTCTGAAGTCAGGGACAGATGGAAACCTCCTGCAGCACCACAGGGGTTTAGGAGAACTCAGACTTCAGTCACTCACTCACCTATCTGTGGTGCTCTGACAGCTGTAGCATTTTCCTTGCAAAATTGTGAAGGGGAGATGTCTCATTACCCTGAGTGTTCTGTGGCTTCACTCCTGTGCCTGAGGATTAAGGAGGCTTCTTTCAGTTCTAGTTAAAAAAAAATAGGGATTTTTTTTTTTTCCTAGTTCCTGCTGCATCAGTGAGTGCCCTGTCCCACCTAAACATGAGAGAGCTGTTTTGATGGTTGGAAAAAACAGTAATCCTTCCTGGGTGTCTCTCAGAAGGCTCTGAGGGCAGGTAACTAGCAAAAAAAAAAAAAAAAAAAAAAAAAAAAGTAGACAGAAAAAGGTCCCTTATCATGCAGATAGGTGAGCAGGTGCTGGTCTGACTGTTCCATGTTTGCTGGAGGAGGAAGCAGCTGAGATGCAGAAGGTGGCTGAGAGCTGGACCAGATGCACAGAGAGCCTGCAGCTGTGCAAACAACACCTACCTGTGTCCACTGCCTTTCAGGAGCACAGCCTGCACAGACACACAAACCCTTTGACTCCCAGCTCCAGCCCAGCCAGGACGTGGTTCTGTTTGCGTTTGGTGTCAGCAGAGGATCCGTGGGCTTAGACCCATCTGCAGAATCTGAAGGTCTAGGCCCTCGTAAATAAAAACTGAATCTGCTCCTAGGATGGTTTTGTGTAGCTCTTTCTGGCTTTCCATCTTAAAACAGGCTGTACATTCTGTGCTAAGAAGCTCCACGGTGCAGGTTATGCAGCTGAAGCCGACAGTCTCTGCCTGACAGGGACAGGGATTTTTCTGTATCTGCATCAGAAAGTGTCACAAACTTCAGAAAGTGCAGTTCTTGCCTGACCCTTTCCTGGCACCACTTGTGTGAATCCCACTGCCAAGGGATTGTTTGCCTGCGTGACAGACCAGCCATCTGCCCAACCCTGCGCTGGTGCAAATCCTGAATAATTCCAGTGACTTCAGCAGAGTCGCTCAGGAGAGACACACGGAGTTGAGGTCAGGATCTGTTCCCCTTAATTAAATAAATAAAGGTTAAGTATCCTGCAAGATCCATTTTCCAGTGGCCTTAACCTTGTCTTTGCTGGTGACCTCCTTATTTATTTATTTACTTATTTTCCAACCGAGCTTTTCATGGCCATTGACATAAATTTTCCAGCTTATTAATACGGAACATCTGTGGTCCCTATGCAGTGTCCTCTATAGGTCATGGGAAAGCTTTATCTTACTAATGAGCTCCATTCCTCTATATATTCAAGCCCAATTGACGGGGCCAAGTGTGTTTATAAATAAATATTGTCTTGTAATGACCATTTCCATATGTCCCAGAGGAATAGAGATTTCGTCCTTTGGAACTGGCCAGCTGCCTCCTTTGTAACAGTGAGAACAGTTTTCCCCTGTCTTGGGTAACGTTTGATTTATGTGGAAATGAACTCCCCAAGGTGACAGGCCAGCCATGCTCAAGAATTCGCTGCTCCCAACTAGCCTTAAAAGTCAGGGAAGTTTCTTCCTCCACCCACCCACCATTTTTCTCTTCATCATTCCTGTTTATTGAATATCTCTATTTGTCCCTGACCAGCTCTGCCTGTCCCCCAACAGGGACAAAAGCACGAGGAAGGCAAATGAGTTTCACTGGGGTGCTACCCCATACCTTGCACTGATGTAGGACGTTGCTAAGTTATGGAACAATACGTTTGCTGGGAAATTCAGAACGTGGATTGCAAAAATATCTGGTGAAGGATTGGCTCTTATTACTGATGAGTGCAACCAGAAATATGCTGCAATATGCCTTGCCTTCTGCAGGAGGCATGATCCAATAGTTCCTTATCACTGAAGGATGACATACTGTCCCAGTGGCTTATTTCTTAATATTGTTCTACCAGAGAGAACATGTTGCATTTCTCCCACGAGTCTTCATCTGCTCTGAATCCTCTTCCATCCAGGCAGTGGTGCAGAGGAGGTCAGAATCCATCTTTTAAAGGCTTTCAGAAGAAATCCATTGCAGTTTTTAGAAGATCAACATACAGGACTGATGTGGCATCTCTGTTAATCTTCACTGCTTAAAGTGTTCCTTGAGCTACATGCACACGTGTGTTTATGTAGATATATACACACAGACTAAAGAATGTTTATTCTAATTTTCCACTCTCCCAAACCTTTGGACTGTGTGGAAAGGAGTGAATATCCATAGATATCTATACTTTGTGGGTTTCTTGTTAAGCCAGTCTGATAAACAGCCTCCAGGTTTGGCCAACAATGAGAATTGATTCCTATGGCTGTATTTTCATCCTATAGTCTGTCAGAAATAGTTTGGCTGCTTCATTTGCTGACATAAACATATTTCCAGCAAGATTTGGCATGAATCTAATGCAAGATGACACGAAGAGAAAGACTAATGTAAAGTATCTCTGTCTCAGCTTCTGTGATTCCTTGATTTCAGAGAGAAACAGAAGTATGAAAAGTTTCCCAGTAGTGTCTTACCATGACATTAAAACATCTTCAGTCATATTTCAGGCCACAAATATTTAAGAATGCAGGAGCTCCAGGCTGACACTGAGCTGCCCACATAAGGACAAGAAACGGAGGTGATGGTCAAAAGAAAAGAGGGGGTGTGCATGTGTATGTGTGGGTAACCAAAACATAGGACTAAACTGAGGAAAGAAAAGCAATTTTCCAAAACTTCACTTTATTATACGGTAAAAAAAAAAAAAAAAGTAATCAAAGAATTATCTTTCTCCTCAGCACGGTGGGTTTTAACTCTCAGTAAAGAAAGGCTATATCAAAACAGGACATCAGTTTTGGGTGTCTTGGTGTTTCTCCATTTTGGTGCCAAACCCAGTTTCAGCTGACGCACGAAGGACCAGACAGAGCCTCCCTTTCCTGTACTCTGGGACATGTTCCACGGGAGAATTCAGTAGTAAACCAACTCCTGTTAATTATCACAACCTTATCACATTTTCCAATGTCTTTCACACAGTACAGCACTGTATGTTAGAAGGGGATGTGTGCACTGTGGCCTGGTTTTGATGCCGATGAGTCTTCACCTTGCAATCCTGGCTCTTCTGCTTAAAATAGCAGAGACAAATCCATCTCACCAGGAAAATAACACAAAATACCGTTTGTGGGTATTTAATTTTGCTATTATGAACTAGAAAAAAAAAAAAAAAACACCAAACAAAACAACCAAAAGCAGCCAAAGCAGCTGAATTGATCTATCACTACTGGGATCTGCTGGTTTTTTGTTTGTTATGTAAACTGCGTGATGGCCTCGCTTCCTGACGGTGGGAAAAATCTCCTGAGAAGAAACGTGTCTTTCGCTTCCTCTGGGAATGCTCAGTACCCTGGAGATTCTTCTTGCTTGACATTTCGTTTCTCAAGTGACTACTGGACCTTTGCTCAGAGGAGATAAGTAATTTTTCTTTCCCTGACTACAAGCAGTACATGCAATTATGTAATTTTAGGGCTCTTATGCTTAAGGCTAAACTGGTTTATGGCAGTGGATACACAGGGGTTTGTCCTCCCAGGGCCTTACTGAGCAAGACTGATCTGGGCTGGCTATATGGCAACATGGCAAGCTCAGGAAACCCCAGCTCATTTACTGGGCCGCTGTCCATCCCTGCTCTCATACCTTGCCCCACAAGGAATTTGGGGGCCAGAGCCAACAGGCTGTGCAAAACAGGGCATAAGGTGCCAGTGGTGATTTGAACCTGCTGTAATTATGATGCATTTAATATGTCGCTGAACCAGCAACAAACTCTGCTCTGTTTATAAGATGAAAGCAGATATTTGTTCTATCTTCTGGAAATGCAGCATAGTTCGTGTGAAAAATGGTTGTAAAATATGTTAGGGTTGCCTCTGGAAAACCTGAAGTCCAGGTTCAGATTATGTTCAGATCATGTCAGAACAAACAGCAAAGTTTAACTAAACTGAACCTCTTTTTTCTACCTGATAGTGCTTTCAGATATGAGCTGCTTGCATTCACAGCATTTGGAAGGTTCAGAGGAAAGACAGGTCTAATAGTTGATCCAAACAGCCTATCTAAATTTATTTCCATCATACAGTTTTCACAAGTGGCGTCCCAAACAGCACCAGTCTACCCTGCAGTGTCTGGAGTTCTGTCTCTATACAAAAGAAGACAATTCTTTCAAAACCATGAGGTATAAAATAGGGAACCCCAAATCCTGCTCTCTTACTCTCTTTTTTCATTATTCCTTGAGATCCTGTTGCTACATAACCCTCCTCTTTATTTCCATCAGAAAGCTGTGAAATGGAAGCACCTTGCTGCCATATGGAAAGAAAGATGTCAGGACCTTCCTGCCATTTCCTTCGCATTGAAATGGCTAAACAGAGATGCTGCTGGTTGTAAGTTTAGAATTAAGAAGATCCCTGGGACTGGAAGGCACACACCCACGCTGCTTGGAAAGGGCTGCTTCAGGATTGGGAAAACTCCCCTGCTAGACAGATTTATGCTCTGGAGATCCTGCTACTTTTCCCTTGGAGCGCTTTTCCTGCCCGGGCTCTTCAGTGTATATTTAACTGCAGAGGCTTCCTTGAGAATGCTCCTAATTTGGAGGGGGCTTAAAACAAGTGTACAGGGATTGCTGAACTGTTCAGGATTTCAGAGCTGCTAAGGTGTTTCATGGAATTCACAGACTGGTTTGGGTTGGAAGGGACCTTAAAGACCATCCAGTTCCAACCCCCTGCCATGGGCCTGGACTCCTTCCACTTGACCAGGTTGCTTAGATTCCCACACAGCCTGCCTATATTTGTGTATAACAGCATTCCCAGTGTTTTAATTACGTTATACTTATTCATATTAGCAGCCAGTACTCTATAATTCACACTCTATTAGGTACCTATGTCTTAACATGTCATTCCAAGCACAATAACTGGAATCCAGCACTCGCAGATCCCCCTTTCAAAAGTCTTTGACCTGAAATAAACCATGGACAAAGTTTATTTGTTCTACCAAAAAGAATAGTAAGAAATGTTTTTAAAACTGAACAGCTGGCATTCACTTCTTCTTTCTTTAAAAGCCAGCCATGCCTTGACTTCTTCAGTGCATTCACAGTGAGTCTGGTTCCCTGGAGGAGCTGCCTTCTCCTCCCTTGGATGATGTGTTCCTACAAGCCTCCCATCTCCAGTATCTCTGGTCTGCTCCTTGCCCTGTCACTGTCTCCTTACAACACTCCCTGTGTGTTGAAGGTGGCCTGTGCTGCCATTCTTGTTTTTCCTTTTTTTTTGCCCAGCAGCCCTTTGTTGAGCTGATTCACTGCAGTGGCCCAGCCAACACCGTAGGAACTGTTCCAGCGTTCACTATCCAGAGAGAATCCAGGTTGTCCACGCTCAGTCAGAGGACACAAGGGACCATTCCTGCTCAGAGCGGGCGTGCGAGACCCCCACATGCAACAATCAGCAGGAAGAAAAGCAAAACCCATGGAAGGGAAGCAGGAATCTGCTTTGCCTTTGACAGTCCTTTGAACTGTGCTCTGGCAGCTCCCAGCAAGCCTTCCCCGGGGGGAAATCAGGCACATGTGCTTTTGAGAGCAAGATCCAGGGCTGATCCTTGCTGCTGCTGCTGCTGTGAAGTTCACATGGCCACGGCATTCGACCCAGCTGGAAGAGAGCCCCTGGCTGATGTGACAGGGCAGCACGTAGCTGTGTGGTCGTGCTGAATTAGGGGACTTACATGCATGTCCCTCACGGCGTGTGCCTGTAAAAACCCAGAGCTCTGGGTGAAACCATTTTGTAATGAGTGTTTCACCCCTTGGAAGGTACATTTTTCCCCTCCTCTGTGTGTGTGCACTGTGGCTGCTGCTGTTGGGCAGATGTGTCTGTGTGTATGGCAGTTTTACTGAGCTGAAATGCCACAGCCTCTTGGTGATTTCATGCCCCACATTATTAGGGGCAAGCTTTTCAAAGGCAGATCTGAAATCTGTTTCTACTAAGAAACTAATTCTATTTCCCCTCAAAAAAAAAAAAATTCAGTAACAAGACATCAATAATTTTTCCATGTATATTTGCACTTGCCCACTTGTACCTGCCCACATTTTCCCATTGCAGTTTATTTCCCTCGTGTCAGGCTCCAAATGACATCCCTGAAGCACCCAGGTAAAATGCCTGGAAATCCTAATGTGGAAAAAAAGAGAAGTTTCACTTTGTAACTATCCTACCCCGTTTCCTGGGCAGATGGCACAGGGACATGTGCCAGCCTTTCTCCAGCCCTGCATGTACCCATGTCAATCAAGCTGAAAACTTCAAAATTGGACAATGATCATGTGAAACTCCCTGAGACACTTGACAGAAATCTAAACCATCACGTTGCAAAGAGTCCCAAACAAAAATCGGCCTCCAAACCAGTGCTTCTCCTGTGACATCATGTCACATTAATAACTGCTAGGTTGACCTAATAAGGATGAAAATTCCCACTTCACAGCCTGTTCTCCCAGATTAAAAAAAAAAAAAAAAAAAAAAAGCGCATCTTCTGCTGTGTTGGACCTTTCTTAATGCCTGCCACAACAGATGGAGCTGGTAGCTGCTTATTTGAGGCCCTGGGTGGGAGAGAAGTCCATCACAGTGATTGTCTTTCACTTTTTAAAGCTCATGATGGGGTCTCCTAGACAGAAGGATTCATGATAAATATAGAATTTAAGTGTGTGTGTGTGTGTGTGTGTGGCCAAAGACCAAGCTATAAGTGTAATTTTTTAGCTGGAAAACCAAAGTAAAAATAACCTGGAGAATCCCTGCTGTGGAATCTGGCAGTGCAAACACTCGACTCTTCATATAGATTTATGTATTTATATTTGTATTTATGTAAACATCAAGTTGAACAAACTTTCCTCCTTTGATTGCGTAATGTACCCAAGAAGAATTCAAATTTAAGGTGTTTACTGATGAATTAATGCTCCTGTGCTTGGGGTGGAATAGGAAAGAATGTATTCACATACACAGATGTATGATGTTGGAAAACCAGGAGTTATCCCCAGTTGCTTGCTGAGTGATATGCAGTGAGTTGCAAACCCTTAAAATGATATTTCTGCTCTGTGGACACCAATAGCAGCCTCCTGGTGAGTGAGTGTTCAGATATTGACATCTGAAATTAGAAAGATAACGGTTGACTTAGTTTAACTGTTGAATTATTGTGCTTGTACATGTCTGTGTATGGTTTCACTCTGAACATATCCATCAGTAAAGTTTCTGGCGCCTCTGCTTTGAAAACTGTTCCACCTAGCATTCAGTACAAGGACAAGAAATCTTCGTTTTAACCATCTGAACTTCTAATTTCTCTCGTTTTGGGCCTTTTCTCTAGTGATTGATCTGACTGGAGTGCATTAGCCCTGGACATTCTCCAGCTCCCTCTGGAAGCAATGTACAACATTGCCCTTTGCATTTTAAACGCAGGATTTTCCATTACTTATAAACAGAAGTGGTTTTAAACTATTGTGAGGAAATATTTCAGGGGGTTGTATATGATCTGGATTGTACTGTTTCCAAGTTTAACTAAACAGGGGTGAAACATTTATCAGGACTGAAGCAAGGGGAAAAAAACCCAAAATACAGAAGATGGCCCATTTTGCCTGACACTAGTGGCTCCACTGGATTTCTGTTTTTTTTAAATCCCTGAAAAAGGACACACTGGAAAGCTTGGCCTCAGTCACACAGTCTATGACAAACCTTCACAGAAACATGATGGAATATCACAAGCCATTTTGTTATGGTTGATCAAACCACAAACTTGCTCTCTTGCTCACTGAGTGTTACTTTTCATCTCTAACCAGAGTATGTGAATTGATATTTGAACAGATTATTGTCCTTTAAGAAAACACCCACCACTGATAACATGCTTAATACCAATATAAACTCATGTTAAAGACACTCATGTCTTCAAAATTAGGTTAAACTTAATATTTCAAGAAGAACATTCAGACTTGTGTTCCATTTTACTTTTCATGTGGATTTACGGACAGTACAAAGAGAGAGAGAGATTCAGTTCAGAAATTGTATTACTCTCTTAATTTAACACAAAATATTTAAAGAATGCAATGGGATTTTGTATGTGGAAAAAAATAGCCCCATCACAAACAATTTAAGCTGATCAGCCAGGAATAGTATCTGTTTATAGTGTGATTTAAAACACTAGCTAAGGCCGAGTAGGCAACATTTATTAGCATTTGATGTGTTTTTGAAAAGCTGTGAGATGAAAAGCTGACCACCCAAGGGGCTCACAGTTGTCACTTGCCCTCACTCAAACTCAGCAGAGTTTCTCTCACAGGGTGTTGCAACCCTTCGGTTTTTCTCCGTGTCCTGACCTTGACTGAATCCGAAAACCGTGACAGTCAGCGGGATCAGCCCCTTTTGGACAGACCAACCCAGATCACCCACAATCAAAGACCCAACATCAAAAAACACGCCCTGAGGGATAACGAGGCCAGGCCACGGAAGGATGCAATTAATTTTCATGGCTATTGAGGTTACAAAAAGACAAAAAGGCACTTGAGGAAAGTGATGAGCAGTGATGTTCCCTGGATGAGGAAGACACCGAGCCCCAAACTGCAACAGCCCTTTGCAGTCACTCCAGTGCCAACCCTCCCTTCAGTGGTCTCTGCAGCAGACCTCAGACCATGAAACCAAGGAATATAATTTCCCTTTGGCCCACACAGAAACTGGCTTTCTCATCCTTGCGACAAAGCCGAAGTTTCACAACAATAGAAAACCAAGTAAACTCCTGTAATGATAAGATACCCTGATTTTAACAAATTATCCCCAGGGACATTTGTCAATACTGTTTGAAGGAGCCACAGTTAGCACTGAAATGCATTTGTAAAAATAAACCAGCAATTTGGGTATGCTTAACTCTACTGGGGCTCTTTTTCCCTCTCCTGTTTGTTTGCTCCCTCGGTGAGAGATTAATTTAAGACTCAGAGGAAGGCTTTCCCTTGACCAAAACTCATCAACTCTCCCTATCCATAAATTTGGAGGGCAGCAGGGACCATTAGATCATCCCATAACATCCTGCACAGCTATTCCTGCCCTGGGCCCAGGAAAGTGTGTTGAGATTAACACATATCCTGCAGAAAATTCCAACATGTTTGTGTGTAGGAGTAATGTCTCCAGATGGATCAGCTCTCCTTTGGAGTAAAAAAGAAAAAGTGCTAAACCTTTGTTAAAGGTGCAGAGAGTATCTATCACTCTTTTGTTTGTCCCTTTGAATTTTATTATCTAAATGTTAAAATAATTGGTAAAAATAATTGGCAAAAATAACTAAAGTATGGACAGTATTTTCCCTGAATGCATATTTTTTCTCTTTCTTACATTGTACTGTGTCCTGATGATCCCAGAATATTGCCTTCACTGATGACCAATAACTCAGTAGTGTTCTGAGAGTCTTCAGCCAGAAACCCACTAAATACTTAGTATTTTAAAATATTTCTTTTAATCCAAGCTCTTTGGTGATGTGTCCTGACTGTGAGTGCCTCAATCTCTGTGGCTGTTTCTGTTGGACCGCACTGATCTTGTCTCTGCAGGCCTAATCTCTCTTCACTGTCCAATAAGGGAATGTGAGAGCATTTTTTATCTTTACTGTCCAGTTATCACATGAGAAATCTTTTTTTTTTTAAGTTCAAAGAACCCTTAAGGGAAAAATAGGAAACATACTTCAGGGAGATAGGGCTGAGAAGCATTATTAATATGCTAGGGGTACTAGAAACTCTTGTCTATCAGCTTAGATTAGTCTGGATATGATGTAAACACAAATACACGGGGAGAAGTATTTTAATGTAGAGCATTTGGGATTGAAAAAGTTAACTCTCACCTGACTACACAAGCAACCCAAACCAGGAAATTTGGGCTGGAGAGATGGGAATCTGCAGCCTCATTTTGCATTCAGGAGTTTTTTAGGGCATATCAAGAGTTTAGTAGGGCGTGATTTATCGCTTGATGATGCCTTCCAAACCACCACCAGTGTTGTGAAAATGTCAGGCTCCGCAGAGAACATTTGTCAAAATAAGGAGAGCTTTGTTCCTTTCATCACACAATATCTAATGTTTTGGGTTTTTTTCTCCAGTCAAAGTTCCTTTCTGGTCTCAGACTAACTACTTTTGCAGCTTGCAGCCATAAGCATTTGCTAGCAGTGATCACTGGAGGGCTTGGAAACTGGCTTCACAAAATCTCTAGTTTGTGAAGGAGGAAAAGCTACGGAGAATGAGCAATGGGGAGAGGGCTTTTTTTTTGCAGTCAGAAAGGATGGTTTGTCCATGCTGCTTTCCAGGTGGAAAAGCCAAAGCATGATTCCTGGCCTGAACTTCACGCAGATAAGGCACGTGCTTAGTGAAACACATTCAGGGTGGCTGCGAGGCAAGCCGAGTCCTGGGCCCCCGAAATGACCCCTTGACCTGAAGTAACATTGGCTTTGGGGCAAAGACCTATTGCATACAGGAGGTATTAACTAAATCTGACTCTCTTAACTAATTCTGACTCTCTTGCTGCCCTGAGTATCCCAAAAAGCTTGGGTTAACCCTTCTGGGGATGGGACCAAGCTGTTATATTGGCAGGGGCAAACAGCTGTGCCCGTGAAGCAACAGTCCAGGGAGGGCATTGTTTGACAAGGCCACAGTGATGCCAGGGGTAATGCAGAGCTTTGGGGTGGTTTAGTGGTTTTGGGGGTTGATATGCAGAGCAGGATTCACTGGAAGAGAGGTGCTTTGAGTGGACAGGAGTGCCGTAGTTATCACAGGATAGATGGGGTTGGAAGGGACCTTTTAAGATCATCCAAACCCCCAGGGTTGTCTTCAGTGAGATCAGGTTGCTCAAAGCCTCGTCCAACCTGACCTTGAATGTTTCCAGGGATGGGGCATCCACCCCCTCTCAGGGCAGTCTGTGCTAACAGGACACCAGTGGCTGTCTGAGCAGCTCTTGGGACCAGACAGGAGATCTCAGGGCTCCCAAAACACATTCAGTTATTGCTCATTGGGTCATGACCCCACTTCCATTAAACTTTTAATGGTTAGGTGCCTATCCTGCTTGTATTTCAGCAGCCGTTGGGCTTGAAGAGCAACCTGCTGCCCCCATCCTTCTCAGGGTGCACGCTGTCGAGGTCCTGCTTCTGTCCCTGGCTCACACGAAATGTTTCAAAAGAGAGCACAAGAAATCCTGAAGGTGACAGCCATGGAATGACCTGCCAACAGGAAAAAGTTTCCTCCAAATCCTATTACTCAGAGGTTGGCTGAGACCCTGGAGCATTAATCTTGATATCCCCTGTAAGCACTGTCTGTGTTTGTTTGCTCTCTGCATCCCCAGCATGTTAACTCTGAATCTTCTGGGCCTCCAAAAAGAGGACCAAGGGCCTCACTGCCATTTTTTCCATCTGAAGCAGAGAACTTCCTTAAGTCAAAGCTAGAAAGAAAAGAATAAACTGTAGTCTCAAACATTATACCTGTCCTGGAAGGACTTTGCAACTACTTTTCTATGCTTAGAAAATGCTCTTCAGTGACATCTCCCTGGTAGACTGTTCAGAGCGCCAAAGCAAATTAAACACCCAGAATAAGCAACGTCAAGTGATGCAGTTCCAGTTACATCACATTGCAGGGGGATGGGAATGGTAGGGACACAAATAAGTGTGAAGGAATCATGCTTATATTATATGCTATTGCTACTAATTTCCTAAATTATTATCAGTGAGAGAGACAGATGGTTAAACATTGATATGAACTGTGAGCAGTATTTGTTTGAAATCTCATCTGCCATTCTTAACTTGGCAGTTTATGTTAAACACAGAAAACTTCAAATTTAAAATAGAGCCCCTTTCTGATAAAGTTGCCAGGGAGAATAAATAATTAAACATACTGAGCTGAGGTCCTGCCAGCTCATCCCCTCTCAGCAGGCACAATATTGCAAAGCTGTGTCTGAAACGTGTCCTTTCAGTGAGGAATGCAGCTCTCAGGCCCAAAACCTCTTCCCTACTCCACAGCTGGCTGCTTCTGCCACTGGCCTCTTCCAGGCCTGCAAAACTTGCTCAAAAAAAGGGGATTTGCAATAAAGGATTTTCTGCACAGAGCAGGAGCACAGCATATGTGAACATGACACTTATGACACTTGTGTAGCTGATCAGCATCCTGGCACAGGATTGGGGTGTCTTAGTGTTGTCTCAAAACACCAATATCCCTATAACAGTCTGACAAGAAACAGTTAGGTGTGAAGCAGAGAGGTGAAAATGAAATAGAGAATGTATTTAAGGGGAAAATGAGAAAATGGTTGTGGGTAAAAAAAAAACACCTCATCTGAAATACTGGCAGAATACTGAGATAATATATAATTATTACTCAAAAAGACTGTGGAAAAGGCTGGAGTATGAGGACTAAGAGTAGAGAAGAATGAATGGAGAATACAAAGGAAAAGAGGAAAGAAATAGGGAAAAATCAGAGACGGAAGAAATCATAATTGTCACCTTTTTTTATTATTATTATTTTGTAGAAAATCTGCTTTTGTACAGCATCTGACTTAGCCATGTATCAAACAGACAACCTCAAAGAAATTCACAGCCCTGGAAATGGAGACCAGAGACAAATTGTATGTGCTTTGCTCTGACTCTTCTTGGAAGCTGCAGATGTTCATTGTTTGGACACAAAACGGGCAGATTAATATCTCCAGATGTTCACCATCCATTCTTCCAGAACATTAGTGGGCAGGCCAGGGAATGGATGCTTTTAGCAGAAACTTCAGTTTATGCTACTGCTTCAGACAGAAGTAATTTGTCAGAGCTGATGTTCTGGAGAGCACCTGCTCCAAAAGCAGGGAGTCTACACAGAGCAATGTCCTTCCCTGCCACCACCCAACACTACATGGAGCCTAAAAACCATCCACGCAACTGCTGATGAACCGGCTTCCAAAGAGAACGAGAATCCAGCATTGTTTCTGACTATTTTACCTGACAGGAATAAGCAAATATTTAAAATTGCTGAAGTTTTTAAGTGGCTGAGTGGCTTGGACAGTCAATACAAGGAGAGAACTTCTCTTGAGCCACAGACATAGCACTGTTTTTTAAAGAAATTTAAATGTGAATTTGTCCATAATTGTGCTTCTTATTCACAGAGGAAAAAAAAGCAGGTATCAATTTAGCATTACCAAATGTGATACAACTAATTGTCATATATTTATGTATTCTTGGAGAAAAACATGTGATGACATTTTTGGTAACAAATGCCCATTTTAATTTGAAGAGCAAAGCTGTTTACCACCAATTCTCAGTGCCAGGTTATATAAGAACACAAGTGAGATGCTGCTGGGAAAAAAAAAAAAAGTAATTCAGCAGCAGCAGCACCCAAGTACCCCTGAAAATTATTCGGATAGTTTTGAAAATACTTCTTCTAATATTACTGGCATGGTTCCCTCATGTTCCCATTCATGAATTCCCACTGGCGAAAATGCAACCTTCTGCTGGAGCAAACAGACTCAATCTTGTGAAAAGTACTGTAAGTTAAGGAAGTACATGGCTTGTCTTCCATGTATGAATCTATAAGAGGAAACAAAACAGGATTTGGTCTTCCACCGACACGAAGAGGATGTTAGAGGGGCATTTGATTTTTCCAGCTTGAATAATTTCAGTGAAACAGATGCTCAGGTGGCAGCCAGGAGGACTGGAGTTTCTCAGCTTGGGCTACAGCTACACTAAGACGTGTGTTGTCCTGCAGCCGAGTATCTCCTTGCTGTTCCATTGGTTTTCCTGCCAGTGCTGCCCCGAGTGGCACCAGTTTTCCCGTTGGGTGGACAGGTCACTTCACCTGAATGGGCTCTCAAAATGCCCTTGCTACAAACCAAGGAAAAGAAAAAGCCCGGAAAACGAAGGTAAAATAGTGGCTCTCCTCCAGTGAAATCACTGAGGAATTTGGCTACTCCTTTCAAGGAATTCACACCAAAAACAAGATCCTCATCCAAATACCTTGCACAGAATCTGTGGGAGCTGTTGTATTGTTGCAGAAGTTTGGTAAAAGCACTCACTTCTGACTGCAGGTGGGTAACCCACTTACACAGGAAAACCCCACACCTTGTGACACCCAGCAGAAGACAAGAAAGAGACCCCTGACAGGAAAAATAAGATTAAAAAAAATTTAGCGTGCCATTAAAAGAGGAATAAATACACATTATATTACATGGGTGAACTGTGCTTTCTTTAGTGTACGTGCCATTTTTTTATTACTTCATACACTAAGTGCTAAAGTGGTTTCTTATGCCATTAGGTGGTGCTTTCAGTAAGCAATGGAATAACTAGTTCTTGCACGGTTCTCTTCTGCATCGTGTTCTCGTTTTCTGAAGTAAAAGGAAATTTAAGCAAAGCCACCACAGGTGTCTCCTCCTCCCAAAGCCTCACACCAAGCTGTGCATCACGTTTCCGAGGCGCTCTGGCTGCCCTCGGGCGTGATGAACTGCACTTTGGGCACGATGAGGGAGGAGTTGGTTCTCCGCATGGAGTTGCTCCTCCGGATGGAGTTGTTCCTCCTCATGGAGTTGCGCTTCCGCAGGGAGTTCTGGTGGGACAGCTCGCTCTTCTGCAGGGTCTGGATGAGGATGGAGGGCTTCTCGTCGAGCTCCCGAGCGCTGCAACGCGGCGCCGCCACCTTGACGGTGTTGCCGAACTTGGAGTAGTCGACCGCGTACACGCCTTCCTCCTCGGTGACGATGGGCACGAAGCGGTGGCCCCACAGGATCTCCTCGGCCACGTAGGAGGTCCTGGCCTGCGTCGTGATGCCTGTCGTTTCCACGACCCCCTCAAGTATCACGATGAGCTCCAGGTCCTGGAGCGCCAGGTCGGCGGCGGAGATGTCGTAGAGAGGGCTCCGCTTGTCGATGACGTGACAAATGATCAAGGGGGCCACCAGGAAAATGTTGTTGCTTTCGATGGGGTTGTCCACGGGGATGTCTACCTGGTGGATGGGTATGACTTCCCCTTCAGGGGTCGTGGTCTTCCTCACGACCTGGATTCTCACCGAGGCGCTGATGATCATGCTCTTCCTGAGGTCTCCCACTCGGAACATGAAGCAGAGTTTGCCGTTGCGGACGGCGATGACGGCCTGCCGGCTGAAAATCAGGGTCTCGGCCCGCCTGTGGGCCTGCGCTGTTTTCATGAATATGCAGCCCAGCATGACAGCGTTGATGATCAGGCCCACAATGTTCTGCAGGATCAGCACCGTGATGGCCAAGGGACACTCCTCTGTCATCATCCTGCCCCCGAAACCAATGGTCACCTGGACTTCAATGGAGAAGAGGAAAGCGGAGGTGAAAGACCTGTAGGGGAAGATTGCACCAAGTTAACTCCCAGGACACAGGAACACAAGCTGGGAAAATATTCGCATGTACTTTGTAGAAAGAAACTTAAGGACCTGTTTGTACAGTTCTGGCACACTTAAGCCTTCTGTTAACACCAGAAAAACCACTGTGAGCTTGCTGACTCTGGTTTTGCGTGGTTGGTGTGGTATCTGATGGTGGCAGGGAAACCCCAGAGCCTGAGCCCCTAAAAGACCGTCTGTAACATGAGGCGACCCCGAGTAGCTCATGGAACACATCCTGCCCTCTCTGTCAGTCAACAGCTCTGTAACACCTGGGATTTCCACCTCCTCCATCCCATGAAGCTCTTGGTGGAGAGAGGTGGCTTTGGCAGCAGTGAGCAATCAGCTGGCACACCAAGATCCTTCCACCAGCCTGTGCAGGGAAAGGAAACAGGGAAAACTGCGGCCTTTTGTCCATACTACCTGAATCATGACCTGGGATTTCCTGGAGGGAAAGGGGGCACTCCCGGATTCCCAAAACCCTGATTTGTGTCTGAACCTGCAGGATCAGGCTGCAGAGAGAGGCCAGCAGCCTCCACAGTGCCCCCTGCACATCCTGTAACCCAGGGCTTGGGTTTAGCTCACTGCCATGGCAAGACCAGCTGGAAAAATTTCAGCGCAGAAGTGGGTTGTAGAAGTGCGGGTTAAGTTAAATTCCCTAATATTCTACGCTAGACATCAGAAAACCCTGTCCACAAACTTTCCAAAATACATCATTTATAGCAGCCCACAGTGTCATATCCCCTGTATGTATCAGGGTCTTTAATTTCCTTTGACAACCAAAGATAACCTTCAGCAACATCTCATGTGTCTAAAATCTGGTGAGCTTGCAGCATGCTGGGTCTTATATGAGCTAATAACGTAGTCACCTTTTTAACACACTGCAATCCACCAAATCTGAAGCATTGCTATGCTCAACAGGGTTTTACCTGTGGAAAATATATCCTGCCCATGAAGATGGGTCTAAATTATTCTTTGGGTTTGGTTTATTTTTCAATTAATCTGATTTAAAATACTTTTTTCTTTTTTTTTTTTTTTCCCCTGATTGTGTTTTCACTGGGGTCATGAGGAGACATTAAAATAGCATGGGCAGTATCAGGGATAATTTCCTATAGAACGAGAAAGTCCCTCTTTCAGAAAACCAGCCAGTCTCTGCAGAGATATCTTTTAAAAACTCTTCTTTTTACCTTTTCTATTTTTTAAATTTTCAACAAATTCTTTTGTATCGAGGGGGTTTATTTTTGCAATCCACTCTTAAGAAATTGGATACAAAAGAGTTAATTAATATAAATCCATGGAATGATTACTTACGCTCGTGAATATTTATTTACATGCAGAATGAAGCTTCTGGATTAAACTTAATTCAGTTTAATTCAACTTAAGTCTCTGCAGAGTAAATATCCTGCTTTCCCTTAACAATACTCCTTCTTTTAAAAAGAAAAACAAAGTAAAGGAAATCCGTTTTTTACAGTGGATGCAACTGAAACAGCAAGCTTGGAAAGCATTTTGACCATGTGAAAAGGGAGCCAGAAACTCCAAGTCACACTGTTCCCAGGTCCTTTCCCTTAGAGCTGTGTAGCAGTTTTCCTTTTTGGATAATGTTTGCTTTCTGTGGCAGAGCTGTGAGACTTAGAAACTTCTGCAGTACGTGGAAAAATTAAAGTGCTGTGCAAGTCCTGGGCACTGGTCAAAATTTCAAAAGCCAGATTTCCCATAAATCTGTAATGGCACCTACCCAAGAAAGCTCTCCTGAAATATCTGTGGACCTAAACCTCAGGGAAGCAGGTTAAAAATTGTTTGCCATTATTTTGGCATATAATATTAAAGACAATATTAAAGATATTTTGCACCCAGCAACTCTCCATCCTGAAAAATGGCAGCATTCTCATTGTTACTACCCGGCTTTGACCAAAGTGGTAACCAGATTTAACAAGGCCAAGTGTTTCACTATGAGAGGGGAAGATTTTCCATGGCTTGCACATGGACACTCCATCAGCTGCTGGCTGAGCCACCCCAGGTACTGGCATGAGGGAGGGATGTGTGTTCTTTGGCTGAACCAGAAAGTTACACTGATTCGCTCACTCTGTTTTTCCACACGCCTCCTGGCTGTCCTGGCAGGGGACATCCTGGAAAAGCTGCCAGTGTGGGGCTGCAGCAGCCGGGGCTGCAGGGAGGGGATGAGGGGTGGATGTGAGTCCTGGCTGTGGATGGGCCTGATCCCAGCGGCACAACACCCTTGGCACCCTGCTCAGGCTCTGCAGGCTGACCCAGTAGCCCCCCCGTGGGGTGGGCCAAGCTGAGGGGGCTGCCAACCCACAGAGGGATGTCCCCTCAGCTGACCCTGAAGAGCTGGAGGGTTGTAGCTGCTCGCTAGTTCCGGCTGGACCAATCCCACAGATCCCAGAAATGCCGGGGGTAACGCTCCTGCGGGCACAAGCTGGGTCATGGTATCTCATTTCAGAGGAGACTGCTTGTGGCCACACATTGGGAAAGAAATAAAGCAGCGACCCCTGCTCCAACCCCCCCCCCCCAAACCTAATGAAGGTTAGCTCAGAAAAATCCCCATTTCCTTCAGCTTGGAAAATACCCATGTAGCAAAAAAATTGTCAAGACAAAGGGAGAATTAAACCTCTACTCCCTCATGAGCCAGATGATACGATGTCCCTTCAAACTCGGTGAGGTGCCTCAAAACTGTGTCAGAGAAAGGAGAAAAGGGAAGTGGATATTCTGATGTCTCAGAGGACCCTGCAGCTCCCCAGACCCTCACAGCACTGCGATGTGTAAGGGCAGCTGACCTGGGGCAGTCTGGTGGTACCAAACCAGTATTTTTCTCCCTAAAAACCCATATTTAACAGATGCTGAAGCAATCTTCTTGCTCACCCCACCTCCAATTAACAAACAGTCTTCTCTTCCGTGTATGAATATGCCAGTTTATTGGTGCCTTGACAACTGTCATGGGTTTGGGGGCGGAAGGTAAAATACCCCAACAGGTGACATTTAATCTAGTCACCCCTTAAGCTTTCACTGTCTGACACATCATGCTCACTGTGGAAACTGTTCCTCTGTCAAACCTGCAGCTTCACCGGGGTATTTTGAAGCACCCCATATTTAACTGTCCCGTGAGAGTCATCTTGAGAGACATCCACTTTCATCCTAAATGACACTCTTCCTGCTAGCCCTGCCTGGCACCCACAGCTGGTGTCCTGCCTCTGGGGCACCACTCCGGAGTGACCACCAGGCTGGAGGTGCTCCCGCTGCCGTAGACAACGTTACAATACAGATAACACATACCCACTCTTGCAGCAGGCTCTTATCTCGACAGGCAAGGTATGTTACCCACAGAGTGTGGAGACACATGAAAAGCAGCAGGTCTCCCTCTCTCTCAGATCCTGTAAGGAATCAAAGAAATCTACAGTACAGTATTTTCCAAGCCTGGCAGGCTTGCTGAACATACGCGATCCAGAGGAAAACGCTGCACTTTCCAACTGTCTCAACCAAACACAACGTTTCCGTTCACGTCAACCAAAAGCTGCGTTTTAGGCAACGCCAGGACAGCAGGCAGCTCTGCTACCCCCCCACCAATTCCTTCACCCCACCGACCGCACTCTACCTGACACACGTCACGCACGGCGTCCACTTGGTGCTGTTAGTGGCGTTCTCCGTGCTCGGGTCCATGTCACCGTGGGCGAAAGCCACCAGCCACCACATCATGGCAAAGAGCAGCCAGCTGCACAGGAAGGACATGGTGAAGATGACCAGCGTGTGCCGCCACTTCAGGTCCACCAGGGTGGTGAAGATGTCCTGCAGGAATCGCCCCTGCTCGCGGATGTTCTTGTGCGCCAGGTTGCAGGCGCCGTTCTTGGCGATGAAGCGGGCTTTGCGCGGCCGGTCCCGGATGCGCGGCTTGCGCAGGTTCTCGGCAGCGATCCGTGCCAACACATACTCTTCAGGGATGATACTCTTCCGAGCCAACATCTTCCTGCCACCATAGTCCACTCACAGCAGGATGAGAAGTTGGGGGGTTGTCCCTCCAGAGCGTCTCCACAGGGCTCGCTCTGCCCTGCAAAGAGAGACAACCCGGTCAAATTTTGTCACTACAAGCAAGAAGCCCCCGGCTAGGTGCCCCCCTACCAAAACCTGTTATATTAAATGCTAATTCTACAGCGCCCTCCCTCTTTCAGACCATCATTTTTTTATAGGAGCAGTTGGTATCAGCTCGTAACAGAAAGGAAAGATGCCATTTGGACGCTCCTCTCAGGAGCGGTGTAAAAGTACCGTGACGTACAACGGGTCGGCTTCTCGGGCTGCTTCTCCAGGAGGCGGCAGTGCCCAGGTGGGTACCAGAACACGAATCACTAAGTTACTCGCATCCTTGAGGACCTGAAGAATCGGACGTCCCTGGTTTGAGCCGGGGCTAGTCTGTGGAGAGAGCGTGGAGACTCATTCCGTGCGGCTACAGCCCCGCAGCGCGCCCAGCGCCCCGCCGAGAGCCCCTGCCCCGCGCCCCGCGAGCATCACAAGAAGGAGCCGAGCAGGAGGTGCGAGAAGCAGGGAACGTCCCTCCACGGAGCAGGCGGTCTCTCTTGCCCTTCTCGGCTCTCCTTCTCTTCCGGGATTAGGCGGGGAAGCCCTCCCTTTATTCCCAAACTTTGTCCCCAGACGGGGCGACAACACAAACCCACGGAAAAAGCCCGGCTCCCCGGCGGGCTGGCCCGTCCCCCCAGGGGAGGGCAGGGGCTGCCTGACCCCGCACCGCCCCGCAGGGCCCCGCAGCCCGGCCGATTCTCCCCGCAGCGGGCGGGACGCGGGCGGGGCGGGGCGGGCAGCGCTCCCCGCGCTGCGCGGTGCCCGCGGAGGATGCGGAGCACGGCGCGTTTCGGGTCGGGAGCAGCCCGTGGAGCAGAGGAGCGCGGTGCTCACACGGCTGGTGGGTGTAAAAAAAAAAAAAAAAAAAGAAAGCCAGCAAAGCCAGCCCCGGCTGCGCTCCCGATGGATGAGCCAGGCAAACTCTTAACTCACCTCGAATCTGGCTGGGACGGCTTGCAAGCAGAAAGCTAAGCTGTGCTCGGGAGATCAGAGGCAGAATCTCAAACCTAATTACCTGTCTTTGCAAGAAAAGGAAAAAAAAGACACTTCTTTTCATGGGTCGCAGGTATTGCTGGGCAGTCAGGTCCCTCATACTGTTCAGCTGGACAGCCAGCACTGGTTTCTGTGTTTGGGATAGGTATAGGAGAAATTATGCACTATGACAAAAAAACAACCAAAAAAAAACCCCACAAAAAACCAGTGAAATCACTGACGTTTTTCTCTTTCCCACCGGTTGAGGTTTACAGCTTTGGCTCTCGTGTTTAATGGAAACTTGCATTCTTGGAAGTGCCAGGGGTTCATGTTTTGGGTTTGTTTGTGTTTTTTTTTTTTTTTCCCCTGAAGTATAAGGGTTTGTAATAGGAAGAATAAACAGTACATCGATTTTATGAAAAGTTCTAAATTTAGATTGTAATGAAGCAAAGTGCAGAGATTTCATCCTGTCAGATTGACTCCCCCATGTCCAAGGAATGTGTGTGTTTGTGTTCAGTAGGAAAGCTTCTAAACTTTTCTGTGTATCACTTGAACAAATTACCTGTATGGCATAAAATTTACACAATAAAATGAACAAAACACTTCACTCCTCTCTTTAAACTAGAGAAGAAAAGGTTTGACAGACCTGCTGCCATCAGGAAGGTTTTAAGTGTATTCAGGCTTGGAAAAACTGAGAAGGCACATTTTGACAGGCAGTGTAATCCTCAGCTTGAAGATATCCACCCTGCTGAACACATGCACGTGCTCAGCTTTAAATAGATGAGTGGTTCCTGGAAACTCCTGTAGAGCTGTCCTTTGCCAATACCACATACCCAGCACCCAGAAGGGAGACAGACACAAAGCCCCAGTCATATTAGGCAATTAGCTAAATATCGGTGTGTGAAATTAATTTCAGGCAGATGAGAACCTGCAGTCTGAAAAATCAGGATCCAAACCAAATACCTTTAGGTTCTAACCAGACTCTGAGTGCAAATACATTGAGTCACTTGGCTGATCTGCAGGATCATCCTGGTTGGTACCAGCTCTGCAACTCTGTGTGCTGGGCTTGGGCAACTCAGAGCATCACCCTGCTACAAATGGGTGGCAGGGACAGCTCTGGGGAGGATTGACTTATTTTTTTGATGCAGCCTCCAAAAGTACATCTCGCTTGGGTGTTACTATTGGGAACAAGGTATTTAATTGACATTAAAAAAAAAAATCTGTTCCCTTTTCCTTTTCCCTTTTTACTTTTTCTTTTCCTCTTTTCCTTGTTCTTCTCCTCTGCCTTTCTCTCTTTTAGCTCCTATGAAATGTTTGCTCCATACCAGGGCTAGAAACAAGACTGACATTCCCTAGGATGTAACTAAAAAAAAAAAAAAGAAGAACTGCCTGGGAACTTCAGAGAATGCCTCCCACCCCTCACTTTTCATAAGGTCCTTGACTTGTATTGCCGTACACTGGAGGAAAAGTGCTCACAAAATCCTACCTTTCTATACTGAAAGAGCTTCCCTCTCACTGGAGGAGGTGCCTTCCTCCCTGCTCACACTGGAGATGAGCTTTGAGGAAGCCTGCCTGGCCATGACCACAGGGATGTGAAGATCAGGGGCACCAGACCCCGTTCTGAGCACAGCACCCACTTCCCCCAGTTGCAGCACATGAACATGCTCTGGAGAGTGACAGCTACTAAAAACACTCCCCTCTGACCTTTTAAATACTTGCTTGGTTGCCACATGCACAATTAAGTCTGAGATTTAAGTAATAGCTGGGAAAATCTCCTAAAATGTCTCCTAACCCATTTGGTTGGGAACAGAGTGTCTGAGTGCTGTGAGCACAGCCTTTTCGGGAAAAAACACGAGCAGAATTGATGGCAAGTTTGGGTCCAGTTTTGTTATGGCCCTCCATGCATCTCCTCCTTGCTGTTTCATTCCCATCCACCCACAGGAGTTACTGATAATATGGCAAATATCACTTTACAATTATGTCTATCTAAGAAGAGGATTAAATAACGTGCTTAGACGTGAATCTGAAATTTCCACATTAGAGCTGTGTGCAGCCCTTTCAGAAAATCCTGCTTCGTAATAAGTTTTGTTTGAAATTCTAATCTTAGCTTAGAGATAGGATGACTTTGCAGGCTTCCAGAGATGTTATGCACTTAGAAAGAGGCTTCCACAGACACACAAGGCTGATAAGCCATATTCGGATAGCGTGGATGAACTCTTCCCCAGATGAGCTGGCAGGACATCCATCAAACATGAAAGAGCAGAAACTGCAAACTAAGGGCATCTGTTACCCTGAACCAGCTCTTTTTTTTTTCTTTCTTTTCCTTGTTTCATGCAAGAGCAGCGGGACAAAAATAGCCTTTATCATCAAAATATATGCAACTCATGCCCCTCATCCAATATAAGTTGCATGTCTGTTACATGCCCTTTCCTGGGGCAGGAGTTTATTCTGAGGTTCTGGGAAGAGGAGCCCCACTTTGGGTTTGGACTCCTTAGTGTCTTCCTCTTGTGTTCCTCCATTTTTTTTCCCCATAGGGCTACCTCAAAAACCACACTCAAAAAACCCAACTATACTCAAAACAGCAGAGCTCTCTGAATGTCTGAGCAGTTCCCAAACTCGAGAGAGTCCCAGAGCAAGATCTGCTAATCTGTTCCTCTGTGACCAGGCACAGCTCTGTGTGTTCCTTGGTGTCATTGCCCTCTTCCTGCTGCTCAGTCCCATCTCAAGTTTGGATTTTAAGTCCTTTGGAGAAGGGATTTCCTCACTAAACAGTATCTCAAAATGCCCAATGCCTGACTTTTTTAAAAACATCTTCCCCTGCAAAGTCGTTTGTCCAAGTCTTTCAGGAAGAATTTCTTCACTGAAAGGGTGGCCAAGCCCTGGAAGGGGCTGCCCAGGGAGGTGGTGGAGTCCCCATCCCTGGAAGTGTTCAAGAACTGACTGGACCTGGCACTCAGCTGAAAAGCCGGTGTTCAGTCAAAAGTTGCACCTGATGGCTTTGGAGATGTTTTCCAACCTAAATGATTCTGTGATTCTTCCATGGCAGGGTTTGGGCTTGTGTTGGGCAGCACTTCCCTCCCACCCAGTGCCCAGGTGTGGTTTGGGCGTGGGATGCCCCAAGCACAGTCCAGAGATTGTTGTAAATGTGCAGGGTGGACAAGACAACCTTATTTTGGGATAGCTGTGGGTTTAGACACAGGGATGCTCCCACAGATGGGCAGTTTCACTTTTCCCATTTTATTTGGCTGTGTGGGTGGAGCCTAAACGTTGGGTCAAGGAACAGGTAAAGCTGCTCCCTGGAGCAAAAAGCCAGAAAATAAGAGAGGGATAACTCCTGCTGCTGGGATAAATTAGAGCTGCCATTTCTCCTTTCCTTCTGGTGGTATCTGGAGGAACAAAGCCAGGTGTTGAGGGCAGTGCTTTTCATTCCACCTCCTTATCCAAACTGGGCTTATTCCTCTGGTGCAGCAGCAATCATAAAGCTTGTATCTAGCTTCAGCCTAGGATGAGATTCATAGAATTTTATCTCCTCTTTTGAGAAGCCCAGAACTGGCTCAGAGGGCCATGCCACCACCTGAAAGAGATTTTTATTTTTCTTCTGGTTTGTGAAATGGAATTTTTTTTGTCTTTCCATCATTTTTTGTGTTTCCAGGACCCCTTTCCCATAAGTGATTATCTCTGCTGGCTGCAGGGTGAGGGTTAAACCAAGATTATGCCATTGATGGAAGAGAGAGACCATGTTTTATCTTAAGATCATGTCACAGAGCAACTGGCAACTCCGAGCCCTCAAATCTCAGATGCTGTGGAGAGACCTGGAGAAGTGGAGGGCCCCAAACCCAAATGATTCAGCCACTAAAATCTGCAGTACTCAGAGCCTCTAGAACCTCAGGTTCCTGCCTCTGATGGAGAATTCTAATGGTCACACTGCTGAAGGTGTAAGGGTCTGATCTGGCCAGTAGAATAAAAACACACATAACCATTAAATATGAAAGAATATGCTGCTTTGGGGCATCTGTAACCGTGATGCTGAAGGGTGGTGGTTCTGGACCTTGTCATTTACACTAAGCTGCATTAGTTCCTTAGTTACGTGGTTAAATATTTTACTGGACGTTTTAGTGATATTTATGGACCCAGCCAGAAAACCCTGAAGTAAATTAGAAGGGAGAGTTAAGAAATGTCATGGGAACAGCTATGAGGAACTCTTATGGGCAGTCCTAGCTGACACTGTTCATTACTTACTTATACCTTTAATCCAAAAGTTGTATAACCATGTAATGTATTTATATATAAACCAGACTAATATACATACATGGGAATGAATGCACTGGGCAGTGAAATGTGCAATCTGTGAGCTGAATGCTGCATTGTTATATAGGACTTCACAGCATGAAAATCTCCATGTTCCATGAAAATGAAAGAAGGCATCTTGCATGTGATGGATGACAATTACACCCAAGAGAAGCTAATTTAAAAAGAATAAAATATTTAAATGACTTCTTGTTTATAATCTCTTAAGAATGAGGCTTATTATACTAGAGAAATAAACAGCCCCCACCAGGAATGTCTGTTATGTTTGCATGGGTAGTGTGTAACAGCAGACAAATGCTCTTAAAAGTGAATAATTAATAGTAACTGTAGTAAATAGAATTTCTATAAATCTCTTCTCTTGAAGGATTACATTTGGAAGCTTCTCTGAACTCCATGGCTTCACACAGGCCAATACTCTCAGCTGTCCTGCCAAAACAGCATCAGCAAGCTGCTGGTTTGTTAGAGAGAACTCCTTCCTTCCAACAATTTTTTTTGATAATTTGAAAACCTGTTAATCTCTCCCCACAGTCCTGCACACAGGTCGATTCCAGTGGAGAGAAAACAAGGCAGTAAAAAAAAACAGTGTGGAAGTGATCGGGATGTTTGCGTGGCAATGAATAATTTGATTTACGGCTTTGTTTTCAGACTTCTCTTAGTGCTCCCTTAGTTTTGCCTTTGAAAGGATTTATTTCCAAAGAAACCAAGGAGCCCTTCCCATGCCACCCTGGAATTTATATCAGAGAGGTTACGTAACGTATTTTGAGTTTAAATAAGGCTTTCAAAAATACTACTTGAGGATACAGATATGACGAGTTAACTTTTGCTTTTAAACACATTTAATGGGAGAATCATTGCTCCAGAGAGATTTTTACCAGTAGCACTGTGGTTTCTCGAGATGTTTTCGAACAGATTTCGATTGGTAGGATCACACTGGGTTACGGGGCTTCCCAGGGAAACGTGGTTCCAACTTTTGCCACCAGATAATGGAAATGTGATAACGGAGAGATGGTCCCTGTCCACAGCTTTATTTACAGAGGTGCTTGTTGGTCTCAAGTGCATTATATCTCCCTTTGTGATAAAATACCTAAAAAAAGCTTGTGTAAGACGTATGTGTGAGGTTTCCTTCAGCTTCTCATGGCGCATTAGCAAAGTGGTCTGTGAATGTATTGGCATCTTTTCACAACAAAGCATGACAGCCCATTGCTTTAGGAAGCAAAAAGGACACAAACAATTAAATAAAACAATTTATTACTTAAAAAGTTGGAAGAGACCAACTTGACCACATTCAGAACTATATCTCTACTATAAGAAAACATAATTCTATATAATTACTATTTGCTGAGGTTTTATAGATAATGAGATGGCAAACTCTTTGGGCCATATTCTTCCCTGTGAGGGTGGGGAGGCCCTGGCACAGGTTGCCCAGAGAAGCTGTGGCTGCCCCATCCCTAGGAGTGTCCAAGGCCAGGTTGGATGGGGCTTGGAGCAACCTGGGTTAGTGGAAGGTGTCCCTGCCCATGGCAGGGGTTTGGAATGAGATGAGCTTTAGGGTCCCTTCCAACCCAAATCATTCAGTGACTCTATGATTCAGTGATCCTTCTACTTTGCTGCTTCTATCACAGAAAGAGTTAACAGCAAAAGAAATGGAGATGAGGTGAGAAACAAAATTAAGGCTCTCTCACAGAGGTGATTTTCCTCTGTCCATAGTTAAAGAAACGTAAACATGGTCAGTGTTTGCATTCAGAGCTCCCTTGCAAGAGGAGGAAGTGCATAATATCTCAGTGATGAAAACTTGCTTAGTTTAACGCTTAGAGGAACAAACCAACCTCAAAACATGCCACTTGAGTGTTCCCCTGAAGGGGAGAGGTGTTATGACAGAAAGCTAAAGATGGGGAAGGGAGAGGGAGTGCAGTGCTGTGTGAGAGGAGAAACGGGGCAGAGGGTATGAGGCTGAATCAGGAAGGAGTGGGAGGGCACAGGAAGAAAAAGGAGCATTAAGGGATACAAGCAGGAGCCTCAAAGAGGGTGTGACATAGGGAGATGGTGAAGAAAAAAAGTGAGGATGCTGTGGAAGAATATAAGGTGAATGTTTCCTTTACCATGTACATGCCACGACTCGAGGAAACTGCTCCCAAACGGGACCCACTTCAGACTTCTATGTGAAATCAAAAGAAATTTGTTTCAAATTTCCCTTCTGCACCCTTCTAAGTAACAAAACAACTGTGATAATATTGGCAACACCCTCCTCTGCTAGAGAAAAACACATTAAAAATTTCACCCTAGCCCTTGGTGAGCGTATACCATCGTGTGCACAGCAGCTATAACAGGAGGAGATCTCCCGTGTCTACAGCAGGTGGTTTATGTTTGTTATCTCTGTTTGGGTTTGTGTATTTTGAATAGAATTAACTGCTTTAGAAATCAGGCTGTGCTTTTAAACCTGCTCACCAAACACTTTGACCATGGTTAACCTGACAGCAGGGCCAGTATTCCTGCTCTCCTCCCTCAAAATGAAGGAACCAGGCTGGTAGGTTTTTCTCATCCCATAATATGTTTTTCTATGTGTTTAAACAGCAGCATCAACTTCTGCAGCTCTGGATGAGCAAGAAAGTTGCTTCTTACACCTGTAATGGCTCTGGGACAAATGTAAGGGAAAAGAGGTGCTAATTATTGGCCCCTCTTAAATACCACAAGATATCTCACACAATCCCAGGCCCATGGCAAGCATTTAATGTAGTGGGAACTGGGATCTCACTGAGCTGGTTGGCATTACTTAAAATAAACCAGGATTGCATCATCACCAAAGACATGCAGATAAACAAAGCTTTTTGTATTTCACACTGGCTGAATCTGACAGCAATGAATCCAGTTAGCTTTTCACTGAAGGCAATGAAATTAAATCAAGAATTATTTTAGTCTTCTGGCTGTGAAATTTGGGTAACAATATGTGCTTCCTCTGCAAACATCTGCTTGTTTTTTTTAGTTTATTTTATTTGTATGACAAAGGTCAACACAGGGAATTAATCAGGAAAGAAGAAAAACTTTTCACAGCAGTAGACAGGGAAATCACAGAAGTACTTCCCCTCATAAATTGTTCAAGACTGAGCTGCTTTGTTTAGTCGTGTCCCACAGCTTCTATTTCCAAAAGTTAGAGGGAAAAAAAAAACAACTCCAAAAATCAGTAAAAGAGATAAAACATTGTATAAATATTGCACTACCAGACAAAATGCAATCCAAATTTTAAGTCCTACAACTTCTCTAAAATTCATTGCATTTTTGGGGGGCCAAATACTGTGTCTTATATTATTTTAATTGCGCTAAAAATAGGCTTAAGTGCATCTCGTGGTCTTGCTAAATCTTGCAGCAATTGGTGGATAAGAATCACACTGAATATTGTTACAGAAGCTGATGTCTCAACTGTGCCTTGGAAAATATGTGTGTGAAACTCCTTCTGGAGGTTTCCGTGGAGTTAACATGGGTCAGGGTTTAACCATGTGCATTAGTCAAATGCAGGCAACCTTTCCAAAACTGTATGAGGTAAATACCTATCTAACTTCACATAAATTTTCAAAATATAATAATAAATTCAAAAATCTTACCTCCTTGTACTAGATCTGATGCAGAGATGTGCCAGAAATGGATAAAGGAAAAGGTTATCCCATGATAAAAGAAAATAATATGAAGGACTGAAGACATACAAAACAATTAGTGGTTGGCTAATAAAGTAGAATATCTTAGTGGACATGATTAAAAGATTGGCTAAAACCAAGTTTATAAATTCAGATGAATTTTAATACAAAATCTTGAGACACTGTACAAAATTCCTCTACAAGCCTATCAAAGCATGCATAGTTATAGGGTGATTTAAATCTCTGGTCGATGAAATTTGCCAGAATTGATACGGATTTAGGAAGAACTGGCTGTAGGAATAAGCCATCATTGCACCGAAACGCTGTCGCAACCCGAGTATGCTAACTGGAGTGAAGGACAGGAAGAATTTCCCTGTTCCTGATGAAATTCCTTTCCCTCATTCACTGCTCCTACACTACGAGTTGGAGAGCAAAGTTTATGCCTTTGGAATGCAGCAGATTGCCCCAGGCCTTCTGGGGTTGGATTTCTTTTCCCGGTTTTTCCCCTCTGGGGACAGAATGCTTCTGGGGAACCTCTCGTTTCCTTGACAAAGTGCACGATTCAATCGCCAGTTCCAGCCTAACATATGTAGTTTATAAGATCAGTGCATTCTTTTGCTCTCTATAAAAGACAATAAAGTCAATAAAAAGTCTAAGGGGAATGCCAAATTCCCAGGAAGCAAAAACTCCTCCCTCCGTGTGTGCATGTGCGTGCGCGTGTGAAGTTTAAAAGCTTTGAAGAAAGTGACATTTTTATTGCTTCAAGGCATACATGTATTGCAATGGATTTTATTATTTTGGAAGATGGAAGTGTGAAGAAAGAAGCTCTAAAAAAAAAAAAAAAAAGGACAAAAAATGGTAAAAGTGATGTTACATTGAGTAGAAAATATTCGCGTTTCATTCGTTTAAAAATAAGCTCTTAAATTGCATCATGTGATTTCTTCACATGTCAGCCCGGACAAAGGAAGCAAAGATGCCATCTTCCTGGGAAAGGAGGTTCTCAGGTGTGTCATATTCCAAGATGTTCCCTCTCTTCATGACGATGACCAGGTCTGCAGTGAGGATGGTGTGAACCCGATGCTGCCCGAAAGGAAAGCGAACACAGGTTTTCATTTTGATAATTCCCACTGCAGGTCATTAACGGGCCTAATGCCGGGCACAGCAAGCTGGGGAAAGGCTATCCTTGTTTATCCTTTGTATTTGGAGTAGGTCCTTGTACTTTGTCTTTAATCTAAGGTCCAGATTACAGCCTGGGCCACCAAGCCTGAAAATACTTAAGCATGCACTCTACCTTTGAGTGCCAATTGCCATTACAGACAGCAGAGCTGTTGGAATAAATTTCCCTGAAATACATCTTCCCCCAAGGATATATGGATGAGAAACATCCTGGATATGTCTGCACTGCCAGGTGGCTTAGCATCCTGCTCTGCTCCGTGGTCTCTGTACCCCACCAGTCTACTCTCCCTCTGGGCTGTCCCCTTCTATAAATGAATTATCTGAGATCTAATTTGAGTGTGCTCCAGGTAATAGTTTAACCCCATGGGCAACAGGAATGAAACCAGTTTCAGTTTAATTTCATACGAATACACCCACCCAGGTATAGATGGGAAGAATTCTTAAAAGTAGGATATTTCTCTTTACAGGCTGAAAATCAGAGACCACTTCAGGGGTTGGACTCCTTTGATGTGACAGTTTCAGTGTCTAAGCTTTGTTACCTGTGTTTAGCACAAACAGTCATGGAATTAAACAAACCCAGGAACCACACAATAAACACCTCCTTGCACTGTGGCCTCAGGAGCTGTGCAGCAGAAAGGCAGCAGAGTGAAAGGGAACTAAAGAGGTAAAAATAACTACCAAAGAGCCAGAAGTGTGGACTGAGAGAGTCTACTTGTGAGTCTTCACCAAAGTGGTGAACAGGCCGTCCTCTTTGAGGAGTAAGTTTGAGGCAGTGTCACATTCAACTAGAAAGCCCTCAGAAAGGACTAGGACAAGATTGGCGTCCAAGATGTGAGACACGCGATGCTGGAAAACAGAAAAGAGAAACAGGTGGGTGAAGGAAGGGTCAGCCCAGAGCGAAGAGAGGGAGGAAACAAAGCCAATGCTGTCAGGAAAGCTAAATATCAATGTGTGCTGTTCAGCTTGAGACACCAAATTTGGAGAGGCGAAGCAAAGGGAAAGTGAGAGCACCTGAAGGGAGACAGGCTGAGAGAGACTATTTACAGGAGCATGGAGTGACAGGACAAGGGGGAATGGCTTCAAACTGGCAGAGAGGAGGTTTATTTTGGATATTAGGAGGAAATTCTTCCCTGTGAGGGTGACGAGGGACTGGAATGTTCTGGTCCAGGTTGCTCAGACAAGCTGTTGATGCCCCATCCCTGGAAGTGTCCAAGGCCAGGTTGGACAGGGCTCTGAACAACCTGGGATAGTGGAAGGTTGGGTTGGAAAGAGGTGATCTTTAAGGTCCCTTCCAACTCAGGCCATTCTATTATTCTATAATCCCAGTCAGAAGGACAGTACTGAAAATTGGAGTGGTGTGTAAATGCAGGGGAACATGCACACCACTGGCATCTTCAGCATTCCCACATCCAGGAACCTCACAGCACATTGTAAATGAGCTGGGTTAAGTGGTTTGCCTGACACAAACTAGTCACTGACAGACTGGAAACCAGAGTCCAGAAGGCCTGACTCTAATCTCTGACCACAGGACTGGATTCCAGACAAAGCAAATGAAACAGCTGTTGAAACATGCACTTATCCCACGGAGAAAACATGTGTTTGTTGACTAAGCCTGCCGTCACAAGGTGGAAATATTCTTCATGGTATCCGCCATGTGTGTGCATGTATATGCCTGCACATTCATGTGAAGATTTATGGAATTTTGGGGCACATGAAAAGGCAGGAAAACAGGAAAAACGCTATAAACACTTAGCTGAAGAGATCTTAAATTTTGGGCAATTCCCATTGATTCAATTTTTGTGAACCTTTATCATAAACACATCTTTTTGTCCTGAAGGAGAAGAAAGATAACCCAGCTTGAGAAACCACACCAGAGAGATTTTGAAATCTCGGGTCATAAATTTGGGTTGTGATTGTAGGCACTAAACATACATAGACTTCAGAGGCAAAATTCTAACCTAGATTTTGATGCAACTTTCCGTAACAGTTTAACCCATGCATCTGGTTTCAATTTTTTAGTGAGATTGACTTCACATTTTCCTGGAGACAGTGAAGACAGTGAAGTTCTAAGTGTTGAGATCTAAGTGTTTTAGTTTGACAGCAAGACAGCATTTACCGAAAGATTTCAGGTTGATCCAGTCTTGACTTGTTCTGGTATCTGGGAATACCCTGATTTTATGGTTTCCTATAAAATGTTGTGATGTTTTTAGTTTTGTATAGTGGCGTTTAATGGGTGAAAGGCAAGATGAACTGCCTGAGGAGTGAGGAAAGAGCATTTTCTGGCGTCAGCACTCACCGCTATTGTTACAACCGTGCGGTCTGCGAACGCAGTCATCACAACCTTCTGCAAGATGTTCTCCTGTCGAAGGAAAAGCTCATTTCAGTTACATCATCCTTTTACATTTTAATCCATGTGTCTTCAAGCACCTAAGAGACATCACCATATTCCACACTGTCTCTGATCCGCTCACCAGACCGGAAGTAGCAATGAAACGTAATAAAACATGAAATCAGGGATTTTCTAAAGCATTTGATTTTACGTTTTTTCCCCCCTCACCACAATCCCAAAATCGCATCAACATCCACGGCCAAGACCAAGCACAGGAGAGGAGCAAAACCAGGCAGCTTTTTATGCTGGGGAGATCTCATGGCTGACAACTTGGGTGCCTCTTCTCCTGGCAGGTCCGTGGTGCTGGTTGCTGAGTGTACTCACTGTGGCCATGTCGATGGATGCTGTGGCTTCATCCATGATCAGAATGCTGCTCTTGCGGACAAAGGCCCGGGCAAGACAGAAGAGCTGCCTTTGCCCCACACTGAAGTTCTCTCCTCCTTCTGTGACCATGGCATCTGGAATAAAAGCAGTTACTTGGAATGGCACAGCCACTGAAATGCTGTCTGTGACAGCTCTGCTTGAGAGCTATTTCCAGGGCCAAAATACAAAAGCTGATAACCCTAATCTTGACTGAGCAGTGGAATGGAGGGATACCAAGAAAAGTGAAGCACAGCTTCTTGGGAAAGGAGCAATATATCATTAAACAGTTGGCTCCAATAATTGGCCCAAATTTGTTAGGAAACTTGGTAGGCTGCTGGGTAATATCTTGGTAGTATGAAATATGCTTAGTATGGAAATAAATGCGTGAGTTTCCTTCATGAATTCGATCTGAAATGGTAAGAAAAATACTCTTGTCAATGTTCTAGATGAGCTACAGCTCTGCTGGCAGAGCCAGATTCTGCTAAAGGAGAGGAGGTAAAATCCCTCTTTTTAGTCCTTGCTGGCTAATTATCCCACTAGGATCATACAATCATAGAATCATAGAATTTTCTGAGTTAGAGAGGGCCCACAAGCATCATTTAAGTCCAACTTCTGGCCCTGCACAGGACAACCCCAAGAATCACATCACCATGCTGAGGTACTGCAGAATTTTTCCACAGTGCATGGAAAACCAGATCATTCTTCAGCTTTTTAGCAAGAATCTTCTCTCTAGCATGGACAGAGAATCTTCATTATGTGCCTGACAACTCCTGCATGATGGTTCAGAGTGTCAGATCACATGTATCTGTTTATATGTGCATGCATGATTTTATTACTGTCCTGTGTTCCCGGAGACTTTTCGGACATACCAAGGCCTCCTGGCAATGACTTGACCATGTTCTTCAGCTGAGCAATCTCCAAAGCTTCCCAGAGTCTGTCATCAGTGCACTTGCATTCTGGATCCAAGTTAAAGCTGCAAAAAAACCCCCCCACAACAGGAGTCTCATTACTGCAATTACACTCAACTCTTCTGCAAATTAACACCTTGCCATTGTATATGTGCCACTTGGCTTGCCCTGGGCAGACTGTGTGGGTAGGTTGGGCTGAACTAGGCGGGTTACTTCCCTTTTCCACACCTTCCTGTTCCAAACAGGCCATGCAATGCCCCCCCTCCCCCCCCAACCCCACCATGATGACGTGCACCTACCGGATGGAGCCACTGAACAGGATTGGATCCTGGAGAATGATGGAGAGCCGGGAGCGGAGAGTGTGAAGAGGCAGTTTGCTGATGTCTATTCCATCGATCACTATCCTCCCTGTTTGGAACAACACGCAGAAGACATGAGGGAAAGCAGTTCCTTCGGGCTGGGCTCTGCCTCTGGGACCTCTCGATTGCTTGTGCACAATACGTGGATGCATCTGCAATCCATACATCAGGAGGCAAAACTACCCTTCAAACTTTAAAAGGAACGGGGCGGCCTTGATGTTTTATCAAGAGGCAGATAAGAAAAAAAACAAAAAGGATGTCCTTCTCCACTCATGCTCATTCCTACAGCTCAATTCCATTTGAGTATTTGGTGCAAACCAGCCACACATACTGCTCTGCTGCCATGAGGTTACTGGAAGCAGTCACATTAATCACTCCTTCTCCCAGCGGTTCATTCCCCAACAAGAAGTTGTGGCAACAGCTGGGATAATTGGTAAAGAAAGAGGATTTTTTCCTTTTCTGGTCACTGCTTCAGGTCAGTGAACATATGGATCTCATCCGAAAATCTGATTTATGGCATTCTGGGTGTGGCAACTGGTGATATTCAGGCGAGGGAGATGGGAAAAATGTACGAGAGAAACTGGTTGGCTGTTCTGTAAATGGAAGATGGTGAGAAGGGCAGAAGGAATCTCTCTCTTCCCTTAAGTCCTCTAAAAAAATCCAGGGATGACTGGCACCACTGACTTCCCCTGGACGTGGAAACTTCCTCCAGGTTGTGGGGAAGGGATGGGCCCGGGCAAACTGCATGAGGACATGGTAAGGGGTATTTTCATCAGGCATTTCTGCAGTTTCCACGTGGAAAACCTGGCAGATACATGGATATTCAGGGCTGTGCACGTGTGTCTCTTCTGTCATTCCCAGTTGCCATGGTACTGCATTTTGTAGGTTGATCTGTGTGGCCCTGTCCTAAGGAAATGCATATTTGGTAGAAGCCAAGGTGCTCAAGGAAAAGAAAAGAAAAGAGGAGATGAGAAGACCTAAGGGAAAAAAAGTAAATTCTAGAGGAGTTGGGAAACTGGGAAAGTAGTGATCTGTCAGGCACGACAGAAGAGAAATCAGAGGTAGTTTGAACAGAGGGCAAGAGAAGGAAAACACTAAAGCACAAAGCAAGAAGCAAAAGTAGGGAAATAAAATGCAACACATACAGATTTGAAAAGATAACAGAGACCTAGGGAACAACATGAATGAAATCTTGGCTCTAGCAAAGTTACTCGAAATCTTGTTATGTAACTTTTATTAGAGTCAGGACCCCACCCAGAAGTGGACCAGCACAAAGGCCAAATATTGGTCTAGCTGAGAGAGGGATGTGCACAAAGGATAAACTGAGCTGGATTAGAAAAAGACTTAGACATTCCCATTGGGAAAAATCAGGGATGCAGAAGAAGCAGACAAAGAAAATACACCGAAAGAAGATTTAAGTAGAAGGAAACTTCAAGTTGGCAATAAACACAGCTATTAATTGTTTGCAATATTTATGAAACCAGGAGCCCTGGTCATGAATCAGAAGCCTATTTACCATAGATACATATAGGCAGGGAACCACAACAAAAGCAAGTATTATCTGCATCAGATCCACTTATCCCCCCTCATCCTACTGGGGTTTCCTAGAAAACATTCCATCCACAATGGCTAAATTAGAAACATGGAAATCTTTGAAACAAAAAGATGAGTTTCCAGTGGGTTTCTATAATGCTGCAGCAGCACAGATGTATCTGCATTATAAATGCCAGGGTGGGTATTGCTGCATACTGGTCCATGCCAATGGGCTGGGAGAGTGAAAGCAGCCAAATGTTTCCAAACTTTTAGTCAGTTTGTGCTGCAGTTGTGGGAAACCACAATAAAATAAAAAAATAAATATTTAGGGAATGACTTGCTGAGTTCTAGTTTCTGCTCTGCTAATATTTTGACAGCTATAATAAGTTAATGCAGTTATTCTTTAGGGAGAAATTTAGGCACTCCAGAGAGTTATGTATCTTTTCATCCTGTCTCAAAGTTGTCAGAGCATCCACAAAAATAGTTTTAAAACCTTAGAAGTCTGTGTGCAAGATTTCCTGCAAGAAACAAGTGTTATTCACAGTAGAACAATTGGTATTTTGAAGGACCAGGCATAACAAACCCCATTCTAATTAAGTATCTTCTAAGCCAGATAGCCAGGGTATAAAATATCAAAAAGTCTCCTTGCTCATCCTGAAGAAATAAGGGGGGGAGCAGGTTAGGAGTGACAACACCCCCCAGTGAAAACTAACCATCAAAGATGTCCACCATCCTGAAGAATGCCAGAGACAGGGAGGACTTGCCACTGCCAGTCCGACCGCAGATCCCAACCTGCAAAAGACAGCAAGGTCAGGGGGAAGCTGCGAATCAGACCTGCAGTTCTTCTGGGAAAGCTGGACTGGGCTGTGCTGATGGTGAGTAGAAAGGTCCTTCCCAATGGGCAGGGGCAGACACCAGGGGAAAAACAAAACAGCATGGCAAGGCACACTTCATTTTTCTGCCTCTCTACATCATAAGGACTTGTCCCAG